>NW_019731976.1:452431-483802 GCF_002891405.2 Cryptotermes secundus
AGTCTATGTTCCTCCCTTAGTGTCAGAGACAAAGTTTCACATCCATACAGAACCACAGGCAAAATTATAGTTTTGTGTATTCTAATTTTTATGTTTTGGACAGCAGACAAGAAGACAAAATGTTCTGGACTGAATGGTAGCAAGCATTACCCGAGTTCAATCTCATTCTTAATTTCCTCCTGAATCAGGTTTCGATCTGTTATCGTTGTTCCCAAATATCTGAACTGTGCCACATTTTCAAAACATCTGTTTCCTATCTTTATGTCATGATTTTGCCCTGCATTTTGGTGACGAGACAGTAACATATATTTAGTTTTCTCTGTGTTTACTTCTAGACCAACCTCTTTACTTGCATCAATTAAAGAGTGTTTTTCTTTATGGTATCTACATTAACACCCAGTAGATTCACATCATCGGCATAGACCAACAGCTGATGTGTCCCGTTTAATTTCAGTCCCACCTGGTTTCTCTTGACCTTTCTAATTGCATATTCTGAGGCAAAGTTGAAAAGGAGTGGCCATAAAGCATCTCCTTGTTTTAGACCATTCTGGATAGGAAATTAATCAGACAAATACACAGACCTACACGGACTTTATTATACGCTTCGTTTAAACACATTTTAATGCTTACCAATGCTTACCTCACCCTACCTAAATCAAGGACAGTGTGTTGCGCGGGGAATATAGCACTCAGGGGAGAGCTGAGAAATGCATGTCTCTAATCGTACTTCGCAGGATAATATTAATATGAATATGGGGGTTTGGACTCAATTCATCAGGCTCAAGATAGTGTCCAGTGGCAGGTTGCTGTGAACACAATAATAACACTTTACCTCCCATAAACGGCAGGGAATTTTCTTCATCAGGTGAGGAAATATTTGGTTATGACAAATTTGTAGTGTGAATCCTTCACGGTGGAGCATCCGCTAATATATCTGAAAGGTTCTAGACTCAGCATTTTTAAACAGGAGAGACAGAGAATGTAACCAGTGAAAGCTGAAGTTGTCCCTGTGTTTAATTAATTGAGCACTATGCCATGAAAGCATATTGGGTAGTGGAGGTATAGCTCCATCATTCCTAACCTCAGCATTAGATGAATGTGAGTGGTCAGCTTCATGCTACGGTCGCTTTACCTCTGGGGAAATAGCTCGCTGTAGCCATTGGGTAGGAGGCTGGGTAGGCCCCAGAGCCTGGCTGAATGACATAGAGAAGAGAAAAATCCTACATTTTACTGCAATCGAATACCGGTCGTCCATCCAATAGCTCTTCGCTATACCGACTGAAATATCGCTGCTATATCTGAGCCCTTCTTCAATATAATCAATGAAAAGAAAACAACAGATATTTTAATTCAGCGAGACACTAATAACGTACTTAGCTGACGATCCCCCTTAAAGGGTAGGCCATCAACCTGAGTGCCAAGCTGCTGACCTTTCTAAGTTCCGAGTTCTCTCGGTTAAAGCGGCCAGTCCTTTATTGTGGAATCCCTACTTTGCTGGAACTAATACTGCTAGCATGTTCCCTTCTACCTTGCATTTTCTGGCGCTGTTAACGTCTGGACAAGTTGGTAAAGCAAATTGAGTTTACAGTGTTGCTGTTGCTGAGTCCGGCCAGCGGAGAGTAAGCTGCAGTCTCCACTAAAATGAGAGTGAAGCTAAGTACAGAGCTACGAGTATGGCTTCCCTGCGTGCTCTTGGAACTTCACCCACTAGGGCGATGTTCAAAGGAACGCATTAAGAGTGGAGTCCTGTGCTGGTTGAAATGCCCGTATTCAACTTCGTGGTAGAATACAAGACAAGATGCACTGACTAAAATAGCAACAACCCCGCTTAAATACTCCAGAAAAAATTTAATGTCTTTTTATCATACTTTTTTTTCCCTTGGCACTACAGCCCCGGTGCCTACCTCCATGAACTTCTCCGTTCACTTCGGTTTTTCTAGATCTTACACATTCGGTAGGACTCCTTGGGCGGGTGATCAGCTCGTCGCAAGGCCTCTACCTGTACACAAACACAGAAAATCGCACACACATAAACTAAACATCCATGCCTTGAGTGGGATTCGAACACACGAGCGAAGACAGTGCATGCCTTAGACCGCTCGGCTACCGTGACCGGCTTTTTATGAGACTTAACCGTGTTAATTGATCGCCAATTCATTTTGTTTCTAAAGGGTTCTGACGATGGTGTATAACACTCAGAATTACTGGGTTTTCGGTCTTTATCCATCATCTGGTATTCTAAAAACAAAAAAAAAACAAAAAAGTTACGGAGTTTCAGAAAAGTTGTGTTTTCAAGTTTTTAGAATACCGGACGATGGACAATGTCAGAGAACTCGGTAATTCTGAACAATTAATTTATTCTAACACTTTCTCTACATGAAAATTCTTTCTACGTGTAGTATGAATTACTATCAAAAAACTTCGCAGTCATGTAATTTCGGCTCCGAATTATGGAGGTGCGTGCTTCATATCCGGTTCCGAAATCTTGACTATGCTGATTGACATTATTCTAGGTTCTTTCTCAGTCCCTCCACGCATGTGACGGAACAGAGCATCTAACTAAGCCACAACCTTTTACTTCTGCTCCTAGAACACCATTGATCGCCAGTCAGCCTACTTTTTCATACAGTATAACCTGACGAAGTAGAAGAGTTCTTAAAAAACAATAATTATCAATCATTCATTAATATTGCTCAGACACGAAAGAAATTCCCAGAATTTTATGGAACACGAATGTTAAATGTCATTTTAAAGACAATCCTCCACCGAAGAATGCCGTCTTCTGGCATGTGGCGCCTTGTACATATAGTGTAAACCGACGTTTCGGAGGAATATATCGCCTCCATCTTCATGGTAGATATAGAGGATATACGTTTCTCCGAAACGTCAGTTTACACTAGATCTACAAGGCGTCACATGCCAGAAGACGGCATTCTTCATAGTCATCGCAATGAAAACCTCAAATCTTACAATCCTCCATTGGTTTTCATCCTGAGCCAGATTAATCTAGTCCCTATCCCCATCCTACATCTCTAAGATCAGTTTTAATGTCATCACCATTTACGTTTAAGATTTCCTAGTGATCTCTTTCCTTCATGTTTTTTTTTACTGGTATCCTATATCCATTCCTCTCTCATGCATACTATATTTCGTGCCAATCTCATCCTCCTGGACTTGGTCATTCCAATTAACATTTGACTTAAATATAAATTTTAATTCCTAGGCCTACTTTATTAAAATTCCCGAATGTCAAATTTAATGAAAATCATCTCTGCGCTTCTCGAGTTCTTAGAGTCGGACAGATGGACAAGACATGGTGAATATAATAGGCTCAGTGTTCCAAATTATCCTTTCTAACCGACCAAGAAATGTATTTTTGAACATCATCAATCAAGATTTGTGATGTGGCTTACGGTATAGTGCATTGCAGTCCTCATAGTTTATATATAAACGCAAATATGTTGGCACACAGTACATAGGGCTGTAGCTGCAGCTATGTACTCGAAAGTAAATATGCATAACACAGCTGCCATATTATACTTTTATGGAGGTTGTTCAAATGAAACCCATTCGCGGATTGCACTGGGCGAATATTAAATATTGTTACAAATATTATCGCTTGATTTAACCTGCTGGGTCACATGCTTTTGTTTCGAGGATGGCTGTGATTTCTCACCGAGTTCAGGAAAACAAGTGCCTTGCACATAGCTACATCATCGTCTGCGTATAGCCTTATTCGCTAGCAGAGCCACGGTTGGGTTTTATTCGAACAACCCTCATACCGTGAAAGAAAATTCGCGTTAGAAGTGTCCACAAAATACTTTCGGTGTTTCATAATAGTACATAATAGAACGGAACGAAAACGAAAATGAAGGCAGGAATTTAGAATTTGTATTAATAAAGTTCTGACCCTCACAGCGGCCGCATGGTCTAAGGCATGAAAGGTCATTGCCCGCTTGAAACACTGGGATCGTGGGTTCGAATCCCATTCGAGACACGGACGTTTATATGTATTTATTCTGTGTTTGTGTAGTTCTGTGTGCAGGTAGCGGCCTTGCGACGGCCTGATCCCCCGTCCAAGGAGTCCTAACGACTGTGTATTGATTAAGAAACTGAAAAGTGGCCAAGGTCAACAAGGGATTGGAACCACAGATACGAAGATAGATTAACACAGTTTGCAACTCGTATGAAAGTAAAGCTATCCCTGTAATAGGCCGTGGAGGCCCATAGGGTTGTGAGATGTCGAAGCTCCCATGTTTTCTAAACAGTCGGCTCATAGATGGCGGTAAAGTTGTCAGCCTTACGCTCTCCAACAACCGTTAACCTCCAGGAAAATTCCTGGTATTCATTTCTGTTAGAGGCTGAGTCGACTCCAGGGCCATAGTGCGGCTGGAAGGTTTAGGTCAATTGAAAAATCCACTGACCTCATTGGGGATTGAATCCGCGACCTGCCGGCTTGTAGTATAGTGCCTCCTTGAAACTCTTGTAGTAGGTCAAATATCGAAACGAAATTCTGTCTCGACTCAAAAAGGAACTTTGCTTTTCTGAGGCTACTCTGACGGAGTCGGCAGCTGGGAAAACCTCGTCTCCCCAGAACTGGAAGAAGATAAAGTTTGGAGGCTTCCAACAAGATGTTGCACCACCACATTTTAACAACTTTGTTCGAGCTGCTCTGAATGAAATATTTCCACTCTCTTACTTTCCCGGATTTAACGTTCCTGCGTTTTCTTTTCTGGGGACAGGCCACGTAACGGTGCATTTTATGGAGCCGCTGGACCTGTTGGCAGTCGTGAAATATTAAAACACAGGATTACGTCAGTAATTGAAACCATAAAACTGTAAATCCTTGTACGTGTTTGAACAGAGGCAGGACGTCCCAGTTGTTTCGATCTCTGTCGCATGGAAGAGAAGCACATGTGGAACTTAACGAACGTAAATTCCAAGCATCACATTTTCGTGTCTTTGGTTGTTCCTTCCGATTCTATCTATCGATACATATATACAGTAAAACTTGGTTATAGCAACATCGGTTTCTGCGACACCTTGTCCATTGCATCAAATATTCAATGGTACGAACTAATTCCTCATAAAGCAACTGTTTTTATACCTTGCTTAGTACGACATGCACAAATGCATCAACCTCGTTTGTAACGTCATTTTCATTCCTGAATTTCTCTGATATCGTCGGAAAGTTCGATATGTCTGCCCACCCTCACTTTCTCTACTTGCTGACGTGACTGTCCTGGAAGAATACGACCGCGGGCTGCAAGAGGAGCGTGGGTTTTATGCGAAAACAAGGGTGAAGCCATTAGGGTTGTGAACTTGTTTTATGAACCAGGGGAGGCAGCAGTGAAATTGTGACAAAAATTATGGACATTGAACGTAATTTAGAAAGTGTGTACTGGGCAAGTAACAGGAAATAGATGAAGATAACTGATTACTGTACTCGTATCTAGGTACAGTAAGGCACAACAATTGATGTAATCTACTGTAATTTGGTGAGTAGGCCTACCTTTAATATACAGTATTAGTGCGGTGTGTATTGTCAGTGAAAAGCGCTGTAATATGTCTTTGATATTATACATTTGGGCAATTCCACATTAATGTTACGTTAATCTGTACTTAACTACGTATTTCACTAAAAAATGCAACATTTTAACTCGGTTTTTGGTAGATTTTTATGTGACTAACATAAGGCTACTGTGGAAGTGCCCATTTCGGTTACAACGACATTCGTTTATAACGACACTATTTTTAGGTCCCTTTGATGACGTTATAACCAAGTTCTACTGTATATGGCTCTACAACCCTTTGTTGGGCCTTGGCCGCTTTCTAGCTTCTTAATCATATACACAGTCTGTAGGATTCCTTGGACGGGGGATCAGTCCTTCGCAAGGCCGCTACCTACACACAGAACAATACAAACAGAATGAACGCAAACAGACATCCATGACTCGAGTGGGATTCGAACCCATAATCTCAGTGTTCGAGCGGGCGAAGATAATTCATGCCCTAGACCGCGCGGCCACTGTGACCGGCGGTATATCCTACCGTTACGAAAATATAACAATCTGAACCATCAAACGCTTTTTTTTACCTCAACCGGCATTTGTCATCCGTCTTATCACCTTGTAGAATGGCGAAATTTGGCGTTTGGGTAGCATAAGTTTCAGGAGGTCGTCTGTATTACGGAAGGAATTTTTGGAAACTGTGGGAGACATGACGGTGTCATACTTCAGTCAGCTAATTGTCTGGTTCCAACTGCGGCCTCCCGGCTTCGATGCCAGGTCAGGTTATGTGGGATTTGTGGTGAACAGAGTAGTGCTGGTGCAGGTTTTCTCCGAGAACTGGGAGTTCCCCTGCCAATTCTCATTCCACCGACTGCTCCAAATTCATCATCATCTATTATCTGAGGCGATTACAATAGGTCAAGTAGTGGCCAATGCACCAAGTGCACTCAGTCTCACCCCACCCCAAGATATATATAAAAATGCATCAGATTATAGAATGGTTAGATCGCCTCTGTGGTCTAGTGGTCAGAGTTCCTGGCTTCAGACCCAGAGGTCTGGGTTCGATTCCCGGCGCTACCGGAGTTTCTGAGAAGTATTGGGTCTGGAAAGGGATCCACTAAGCCTCGTGAGGATAGTTGAGGAGCTATTTGAAGGAAGTAGCGGCTCCGGTCTAGAAAACCGAAATTAACGGCCGTGGGGATTCGTTGCGCTGACCACGCGACACTCACTATCCGCTAAATTTGGCACTAACTTCGCCGACAAACAGCGGTCGCTCGGTCGGTATAGTTCGCTTGCGGACTATAACCACGGAGTTTATATAGAATCGTTTTCTGTGACGCTAATTAGAATAATGAGTAATACAAGGAGGAAATGACGATTTCAGATAGGAACATTGTTTAAGTCTTCGTCCATTGTCCCAGGTAGAACAAAAATAATATTTCTCTGATTAGTTCCATTTCCTTCATCAGATAAATGGATATGACCGAAGATAATTTATTCTTTTCGGCCCTTAAATATGACTATTGGTCACTAGTTGTTAATAGCTTTGTCCACTTACCAAACAGCGTTTTTTTTTCCACACTCTTCATCCGACGAAGGAACTAGAAAAAGATTCGAAACGACGGAAAAAATCCAAAATATTACTCTCTTACATTGTATTTCTAAAAAATCACGAGTTCTATGATGACGCCCTGTATATTTGTAGATATATAACCACCTGCCTTCCTCCTGCGCCAATTTTGTCCTTGATATATGTCATCCTAAGGAGTCCTCAAGACCACAGGTTACAAGTTTTAGCTCATAGCTTACATTGAACTGGGTTGCTCTTCCTAACTGCAGATGAATGCAGTGGGTTCCTGTGAGTCACTTGTAGCTATCTCCCAAAGTGCTGTGTCACATTCAGATTAACCCATCCTTAATATTAACAGGCGTATGAACCTCAAATCTCATAACGTAAGACCCCAGGGGCAAAACACTCGAAATGTAGTTGACAGATGAGCCCAGCTTATCATTTCAACTGAGGGTGACTTCCACCAACTTAGCAAGTTTCTGATCGGGTTGCTAAGCGTCCACTGTGTGAGGAAACACGAATTGCCGGGGCACTAACGTGACGCAGGGTTTCCGTATGGTTGGTCTGCGGAAATCCAGGAATTTGAAATGCAAAAACATCTTTAGTTATAAGCATCCTCTAAGTCGAATTTCTTTCGTCATTATTTTGTTTATCGTGACTATATAATTCGAAATATGCCAGTGGACTGTATGTAAAACGTATATTCATCTTAAAACATTTTGCAAAAGAATCTTACAAATTTCTATTACTTCCAGTTGTTTAATATAGCGTCATCATTTCCAGAAGTTAAAGAAATATGCGGTGGGTATCGAAGTAATATTATCTTCTTTTTGAAGAGAGTACTCTTCTGGGATATAATGCACTGTAAAAGTAAAAGTAAGTAAGTAAAGCTATCCCTGTGCCAGGCCGTGAAGGCCCATAGGTTTGTGAGACATTGAGGCTCCCACATTATCTAGACAATCGGCTCGAAGATAGCGGTAAGGTTGTCAGCCTTACGCACCGGCCGCGCTTTACTCCCCAGGAAAGTTATTTAATTAATTCCTGGTACTCATTTCTGTTGGAGGCTGAGTAAACCCCAGGGCCATAGTGCAGCTGGGGGGATTAAGTCAACTGGAAAAAATCCGCGACCTTCCGTCTTATAGCATAGCGTCCCAACCAACTACGCTACCGTGTGACCCCTGTAATGCTCTGAAGTCCGTTGAAAGTAAACCCGACCTTCCGAAGTAACATACCACCTTAATCTTCGGGGTCATAGAATAAGCCAAGCAAGAAACCAAGATGAAAGCAGGTGACAAGGTGACTTATTCTTCTACCCTGAAGATGGAAGTAATATTTCCCCCCGAAACCTCAGTTGGCTTCCAGCGACTACACTAGTACTCTTTGCTAGAACCTCAGCGCATGCGCAGTGCTCCGTGTGCCGTTCTTCATCGCGTTCTCAGAATTCGTCGTGCTGTAGGCAAAAAAATTAATTTCGCTGCGACCACTGCGCCGTCATTTCATTATTCTTATCGGTCTCTCTCTCTCTCTCTTACTTTTGTCATTTTAACACTTTTGTGACTTAATAAGGGTGCAGTGACCTGTAAAAAAATGGCAAATGAATTCTCTTATATATATAGAAGTTATTGGGGCTTGTCAATCCTAATTTCTGCATTGATTCAACGCATAGACTTTAAATTAAAGGATAAAGGAAGTGAATGAGAAGAAGAAGAAGAAGTGCTTCATTGGGGATGAGCAATTTTTATTGAGATCCTACTGCTTTCTTACATGCAAAACATATTGTGGCATATTTGTTAAAAGAAGGAATTGTGGAGCCAGAACAAACAGAAATTGCTAGGCAACCACTATATAAACACACAAAAATACCATAGCCATTGCTAAGCAACGTGCGCACGCAACAATGGAGGAACTGTTTGAAGCTATGTTTTCTATGCCGTCAGTGCCGTGACTACATAAGCAGTCAGTCTGACATTGTGAGTTCTACTTCTCTCATAGACTTAGGGCCCCTCAGACACATCTTACATTGAATGGGCAAAATATCCCCTTCGTCAATCATGTAAAATACCTGGGCGTAATCTTCGATAAGAGGATTACGTGGAGACTTCACATAGAAATGACTGAAGCCAAGGCCTTCACAACATTTATTAGTATCTACTCCCTATTCAAAAGTGAGCGTTTAAACGCAAACATTAAACTATTCCTCTATCAGGCACTGATCAGATCAGTAATGACTTACGCTTGTCCTAAGTGGGAATTAGCAGCAGACACCTACCTCCTAAAATTGCAGCGCATACAAAACAAGGTTTTGCGCACCATTGGAAATTTTCCAAGGTGCACAGCAGTCCGCTACTTGCACACGGCTTTCATCTTTCCGTATGCATACGATTATATAACAAAATTGTGCAGACGACAAGCAGAAGTCATACAAAATCATGATAACGAACATGTTCGCGTTATACAGAGTGGACCAGACTCAATTAGGCAGTTTTTGATCATTAATAACTAACCAATCCAACAACACACGGGATAATGGGAAAATACCTTTTGTTGACGATAGATGGCAGCATCATACGGTATGCTGTGAATGAGGTCAATACTCTGCCTACTTAGTGCGCATCGAGGAAACGTCATGGCCAGTAGACGGTTGTCTATCGAGCAGCGTGTAAAATGTGTGCGCCTCTTCTCAGTTACTAACAATGTATCAGAAGTCCAGCGCAGGATTTTGGAAGAGTTTGGACCGCCAGCAGTCCACAGGGATACAGTCGTCCGAATAAACAAGCAGTTTGATGAAACTGCCAGTGCTTTCAATCCCTGGTTGGCCCGTTCTTGCGTCACGGGGGAAACCTACCTAAAGTTGCTGAGGGAAAGTGTCATCCTAGAACTTCAGAGGAGAGAGAACTTTGATGAACTGTGGTGGCAGCAAGATGGGGCCCCACCACACTTTGCCAATATTGTTCGGGCGTTCTTGCATCAAGTTTTTCCTCAACGCTGGATTGGCCGTCGAGGGCCTGTGGAGTGGCCAGCCCGATCACCCGACATCACCCCACCAGACTTTTTCCTTTGGGGTTACCTCAAAGACAAGGTGTACGCTAATCTCATTGACAGTGTGAAACATCTGCGTGAGGTGATTATTCAGGAGTTCAATAAAGTTCCGGCGAATATATGTAGAAAGGCGTGTGAAAATGTTGCTTTGCGTCTGCAAGCCTGTGTTGACTTAGGTGGTGCCCAGGTTGACCAGCATCTTGAAAATCGATGACTTGTGTGTGTGCGAATCCATTTTTGTAACCATTGCAATTGTTAACATTTATCAATAAAAATAACATCTAATAAAAAACTGCCTAATTGAGTCTGGCCCACCCTGTAGGACAAGGTGAAGCCGGACACAAAAAATATAAGAGGCTTAAACTTGGCGGTGGTCAAGCTTATGACCGTTCAAATGTCTAAGTTTTCGTTGTAGCATAAGATCTGTAAGTTAGCAAAAGGAAGAGTTTTCGATAACATTATATGTGCGAAATATACACTTGACGAAAGGTCGGATGTATTCATAAGAGACAGACCCATCTTCTCGTCAGAGAGGATGTTACATAAGGACTATTTCTGCAAGAGTTCAGTTGAAAAAAAATCTATGCTCGTGGGCCTCGGCCTGGTGCCAAGACGAACTGATTGGCCGTAAACCGCCAGCCGTAAAGTAACTCTGACTCTGACTCTGACTCTGACTCTGACTCTGACTCTGACTCTGAGTTAGTTCGGCTCGGAATCCAGTCGACAACTGACAGCTGAAGTTGGAGGTTGACAGAAGGAAATCTGTCCAGTCCGGGAGCTAACAGCTGAAGGGAGTACCGGCTGAGCCAGCGGTCAGAGTATGAGGTTGGTGTGAGATGGTCGCCACCCTGCAAGGATATGAGTCCGGAAGCTAAGGAAAGTCCGCTGCTGGACCCCTACCAAGCAACGTGACTCAGGATACTAATCTGTGAAGTGCAGCCACGAGCTGTAAATTCAATTAAAGGACCCGTCTATCGTGACTCGAACGCGTGACAATATGTTACAGACACTTGCTAGCTAGCAAGCAAAGGAGAAACTAATGGTAGAGGAAGTGCATGTGTTTCATCGAATATTTTTGAAATCACAACGCAAAACTCTCTTTAACAAGTGCTCAGTCCAGCGGTTTATGTATGAGAGGTTGTCACGTAGAAATTATGCAAAGAGACGGAATATGAAGTGAAGATAGGGCTCAATTGGTGCTTCTGCTTACCATGAATTGCTGTAGGAAAACGACTTCATGAAAACCGTTTAGTCTCGTCAACATTAAAGATTTTATAGCAGCAATAATTAGCTTATATTAACACGCTGAAAGCTAAGTCTGGTCTCTGTGGGCTTTAGGATGCGAATTAGTGGGGGGGGGATTAGTGGGATGTGCCCCGGCCTGTAACCTGCAGAACCCCTGCCAGTAAAATGCACAAGAGTTGCTTTGTTACATATACACGGTGCATACAAAATTTAGTTTAGTTTTTAAAAAAAAATTGACCTAACCTAGTTCTGTCTAAATTTATCATTTTAAACGGCGAATTGACTCAGTGAAACACAGTTAACATTTCAGAAAATAATAGTCGCTAAGCTGATCAGTATACACATCACCATTCATGAGATCCCAAATTTCATTACCATGTTCAAAAAACACTACGACTGAGTCCTGCCCATGAATAGTTAAAACCATTACACAGCTCAGACACAATTCCTTTAAGATCTATTTTAATATTATATTTCTATTTATTTACGCTCAAATTTTTCAATATATCTCTTTCCTTCAGGTCTTCCGGAAAATTTTTCTGATCACCACCATGCGTGCTACGTGTCCCACATATGTCGTCCTCCTTTATTTTCAGTCCTAATAGTATCTCATACCTACCTACCACTCAGCGCTACAGCCTTGGGTGAGCCTTGGCCTCCTCTACAACCAGTCTCCACAACCAATGCCTGCTGCCATAGGAATGGATCCACACATGATGACCCGAGGCTGGTTGCTAGGCTTCTGAACAAAATTCTTTTTACAGGATGAGGTTGTTATCCTCGTGTCCAACCCCAAACCTGGACAACCAGGGTATCTGGACTCTACCCTTTGACATTTCTGGCATTGGTGACCCTACCTGTGGTTAAACTACCGCCAGCATAACTCTCCAGGTCACAGAGTCACGCAAGCTCCACCACCACGACAAAGTGGAGACAATTTTGAAGGGGGTAACAATATCTCATGAAGACTAGAAATTAGGAAGCTTCTCTTATAAAAAAAAATTCAGTGCCCAGTTACTTCCCCCCTGTGCGGCAGACCCAGATGTGCTCCAGTGCACCCTGTTCTGGGCACCATCAATCTGCTTTCTCCCCTCGGGATTAGAGCCCAAAATTCAAATTCATACAATGAACTTATGCTCGTTAGATTTTAGAAGCAAGAGACGAGAAGAGAGGGGATTCTGAACTGAACTGTATCTGGGTGGTCGGTGTTCGAAGATTTGTATTTTCCACACAAAATTGAGACTAGCTCTAGGTGCCACACAGCCCTCTATCCAATGGGTAGCGGCCGCGATTTCTCACCTCTTTATAGTGCCAAGATCAAGAACTTTAAAGCCATACATCCACTCCCCCATATGTCTTCATGGGACAGTGCTTAATTAATTAAACACAGGGACAACTTTACCTTCTTGCCCTGCATTCTTGTGACGAAAGATGGGCTAATATTTACTGTTTTCTGTGTTTATTTCTAGACCGAGTTTCTTACTAACGTCTAATATATTATATTTATTTGTAGACCTATTATATGTTCGCCTCAGAGAAACCCGTGTGGAGGCGGGGTCGAATACCTCCACCGTGACCCTGCGAGACGTAGGAGGCAACGAAAAGGGAAGTCTCAAATCTGAGACAGTAAAATATGGTCACGAGTCCCAAGGGACTTGGACCTGAGAAAGACTGCGCTGGCAAGGACCAACAGCATATACAAAAGACAGGCCCGTCCTCTCGTCAGAGAGGGCGGCCCACAAAATCAAGACCGTAACTGTCAAAGAGTAATAAATATCTGGGGGCTCGACACCAAGACATACTGACCAACTGACCGTCAGTTGTAGTGTGACTTTGACATGTTCGCCCCGTATTTTAACATCATCAGCACGGACAAGAAGCTTATGTAGGAAACGTTGGCCACACAGTGTTGTCTGTGTGTTATAGCTCGGGATTCAGTCTGTACTTTACTTGTGACTGTGACCTTTGGGTCACTCCATGGCTTGGGAGTAGCTGATAACGTGTTATTTCACTCTGTAACCTCTTAAAAACATATTTTCTTTTAGGAATTTGGTAATGTGAAGTGTCTAATATATTTAGACACGTTTCTGACCAAACCTTTTCTTATACAGCTTTCCTTAAGAAAGTGCGTTTCATTTCATAAAGGCCTATCCTTGCTCTGGCTGGACTCGCATTTCCTTATACAGTTACTTAGCATTACAAAGCAAGCAGACGCTGCGGATCTTAGCGCACAGCGGAGCATAAAATTCCTTTTTGCAGAGAATAAAGTAAATTCATATGAAATACTTCTTTACTTCCAAATGAATTATCTCTGGAAAATAGAAGTGTATCTGCTTAAACATGAAAGACTTCGTAAATAACTTTGATCTTCTAAATTATGAGAAAAAGTTCTAAAAGAATTACAATGTAAGTTGTGTTCAGACGTTCATTTCTTTAAATCCTTTAGGCTTTCTGCAGAGTTCAAAGCAGAACCGAACACTTTGTGACGCAGAGTAAGAAACTAAGTCCTTTAGACTTCCAGTACATAATTATTCTAGAAGCAACCTGGATTACTGGAGTTCTTTGTAAGTAACAACTGAGAAACCAACACAGTCGGAGTTCAACCACAAATATCAACATCACTTACGCGAAGTCCCGTCGCTGGTCACGATCCTGAGTCTCTTCCGTCGGCTTCCGTTCTAAACAATTCATGTCCCTAAGATTCATATTAATGTTATCTTTCTATACTTATTTCCTTCATTGTCTTCTAAGATTTTGATACAAAATACTGACCATTTTATTTATTGATATCACGTTTAGGGTGACCTATAAGACGGGGTTTTCGATTGGATAATTGGAATTATTGCACTTTATACAAGGGACGGAGTATACAACAGTAGTAGAAGCAGAGTAGACAGAGCGTAGAACAGCAGTCGAGACTGTGATACGTCCGTTGCTATGATACGACTAGTAAAGGCTGAGGACCCTAATGTGTGTCTGCAACCTTGAACTGGAAAGTGTGTAGGACAGCGATAGCGCTGCATTGTCTGTAGTCCCGAACTTTGTCAATGTAGAGCTATCGCTATCGCTATCCTACACACTTTCCAGTTCAAGGTTGCAGACACACATTAGGGTCCTCAGCCTTTACTAGTCGTATCATAGCAACGGACGTATCACAGTCTCGACTGCTGTTCTACGCTCTGTCTACTCTGCTTCTACTACTGTTGTATACTCCGTCCCTCTTCTGACTGCGCCGTCTGATAATTCCTCGGCACGGACCCCGCGGAAACACCGTCTCCTATTGTCGAAAATGCGCCTTTTCTTGTCCGTTACCTAGCAATGGATGTCTTACTGTTGCGTGCTTGTGTTGCAGGAATGTGTTTACCAACCCGTTGCCTAGCAATGGATATACACGTCACAGTATCTATCAATATTTCTGTGTTACTGAAGGCATGTATCATAAATTATATCACATTGGTAATTTGAGGAAGTAGGCTTACTCCATGGGGCGCACACCTTCTAGAGAAAAAGATATCCCCGCACCTAATTAAAGAACCCTTCCTGTTACGGAGCTCCCTTGTCCAGTCATGTTCTCCTGTGACCGTGACAGTGGACTTTAAATTCCACGAGTAACGAAGACTTTCTTGATTCTTTGAATTGATGTTAACCGTTGAAGAAATATTGACTCCCATGCAGTTAGCGCGATAGTTTGATTTCTCTTGTCTCCATGTATAAAGTAGCATTCAAAATTAAAATCAGTAACTAGTCCAGCCACAACAAGAAACCATTTACTCCTATTAATTTTAGTACTTTGAAATGCAAATTTCTCAAGAATAATATTTAAAAATTCAGTTCCTACCCAATTAAGATCACCTCTGTGGTCTAGTGGTCAGATATCCTGGTTACAAATCCAGAGGTCCGGGTTCGATTCCCAACGCTCCAAGATTTTCTGAGAAGTAGTGGATCTGGAACGGGGTCCACGCAGCCTTGTGATGATAACTGAGGAGCTATTTCAAGGAAATAGCGGCTCCGGTCTAGAAAACGGAGATTAACGGCCATGGCGATTCGTTGCGCTGACCACCTTCTATCCGCTGAAGTTGGTACTAACTTCGCCGACAAGCGGCGGTCGCTCGGTCGGTATAGTTCCCTTGCGGACTACAGGCCACGGAGTTTGTTTTTTTATTTGTTCCTACCTTATAAGAAACAAGTTGCATTCAGTATACAGTACGCATCATGAAGACCAGCCGGTTAATGGTGTTCAAGGAAATAATCCTCGTTTATTCTAAGAATTTTAAGGAACATTTCAGTACTTCTTGTCGGCAAGTTACAGAGTTTCTTCAAGGTTAAGGCACGTGGTTCATGCAGTAGCTCCCACATTTTGAAGGTTCCGCTTCCATTACATCATAAACCCTCCTCAGGGTACACATTTTATGTGACTGAACTGGCAACTGGTTCAGTACTTCTTTAGACATTCGAATCTACTTTTAAAGCTAACTGTTCCTGTCTGAATATGAAGGTATTAACATTCAGAGATTATAATTTCTTGGATGTCGAACGTTTCACTTCGAGCAGCGTTTGCTTACAAGTCAATACATTCGTTTGTTTCCGGAGTGTTTTGAATGAAACATTAGTTACCTACAAGACAGATGTGCTAACCATGGCCGTATTTCATGAGACGTAACTGGCTTCGAGGTGTTTGGTTTTCAATTTCCTGCTTTCCTAGCGCAGACTGCGAGATATAATCAGAGTCTATAACCGAAGGCTTCCCCGCTGTCATTATTTGGTCGAGTGGGGATACTTCGTCGAAATGTATTTCGATCAATATTGAAGTTCATTGTCCCACGTTTCGTCATGAATTTACAAGCTAGCTCAGTATGCGAAGGGGAATCCAAATTAAAAGAAATGTAACTTCCCGGAGAGATCTTAGCAAATAATAGAAGTGACTTTTTACGTCTCATGAGGAGGAATAATGCTATACCAGTTCATAATATTTCAGCCGCACTATGGCCCTGGGGTCGACTGAGCCACAAACAGAAGTGAGTACCAGGAATCATCCTGGGGGTAAAGGATGGTTTGCGCGTAAGACTGGAAACCTCACCGCCATCTATGAGCCGATTGTCTAGATAATGTGGGAGCCTCGAAGTCTCACAAACCTATGGACCCCCATGGTCTGTTACAGGGATAGCTTTACTTTTATTTTGTCTTAACATAAATATAGTAGAGAAATAAATAAATAAAACTAGAAGCACGAAGTTATAAATGAATAAGAGACAAAAAGGAATAAATATGTAAGTTAAGTGAAAGAATGAAAATAAGAGCAAACGCTTAGAAGTAAACAAGAAAAAAACAGGAGAGAAAAAAAGTCAGATGTTGTTCTCACGGAATAAATCAAATGTGAATTGAAATAAATGTAAACATGTACATATAAAAATAGCAATTTAAGAATGAAACGCTTGTACATACTAAGATATAACTCTCAACTTCTCTAGTTTGCTTGAATTTTGTTTTTGTCATACTCTGAACAACTAAGCGAGTAATTTGGAGTCTAGGGACGTCACACTGATCATGAATCTCCTTGTCAGACCGAAGAGGTTAGGTTTCTACTCTGATGCTGAGATTTCGCGCCATGTCTGTGGTTCATAACCACACGTGAGCCATTGAAGCACCGGAACCCGGTCAACCATAGAGGGATTTCCGAAGGATTATCCTACTGTCGTTTATGAGTATGAAATTTGGTCTCTCGGATTTGGGAAGAAGGGGGAGTGTTTGAGAGTAATGTGTTATTGTTATTATCATTATTATTATTGTAACTATATATATACGACGAGCGTCAGAACAGTACTGTTACATTCAAGGTCATGACACATTATGCAGCGATGCTTGCGCTTTGAAATTAAAGACAGCCACAGCTGAAACTTCAAGAATCTTAACGCCACAACTCGCCAACAGATGGCATTGTAAGGCAAAATTTAAAGAAATGAGTTTAACGGATGCTGGACACACCGTGTATGTTTTTACCCGGTGGCAATGATACTACAATAAGACATAACACACAAAACAACACACCACACTCAAACAGAAGATAGCACACAAGACTACACACAGCATATTTCGGTCCAATTGGGAAGAAGTGATTGTAGGACGAAGGGAATTATGTAATTTTCATTTTTCATCAGAAATCTGTCGACAGGTCCACAGTCCACAGTCTCTTCCAAAACAGTTCCTCCACTTAATGCGATCTCGAGCTTTCTCCTTCAAATAAAAATATCCTCTTCTGTCCCCAAGGTCATCCAGCATCTTCTTACGTATTTTTCCTCGTCTTCTGGTCGCATACATGGTATCTCTGTTTTTGGAAAGAGACTATCCAGGAAAATTGATAATGTGGTAGTTTTTCCATTTGCTTTCCACATCGCAGTACAACAGCCGTTCAAACCACTCTGGTCACGCCTGTTGCTATACGAACTTGAACCATCTCGAGCATCATTTGCTCTGTGCTTCAAGTCGCTGCTGATGACGCTGCTTNAGTAGCCCTACATATACTGGAAAATGGATTGTTTTTGTATCATTTTGCCTTGGGATTTTGTTATCATCAGTTTATCTGAAATACTGTCGCGTGTTTCCCAGACAACGCGACAAGAAATCTTGCGGGTCTCGGATTTGAACGAATAAATATTGGACAATCACGCTTTACATTAACACTTATAACGTCTTCGGACGTTTCCTCTTCAGTGTTATACACTCCCGCACCGCTAATTTCTGTGAAGTGTCTTCTGCTCTGCTCGGAGCTCAAATGTTCTCAGCTCTCGTCGGACACGAACTGACTGGTCTCAGAGTCAAAGTCAAAGTCACATTGCGACTGACGGTCAGTCAGTCAGTCAGTCAGTCTTGGTGTCGAGCCCCACCTTGGGCTCATGGCCAGATATTTATTACTGTTTGACAGTAACAATTAATAATAATAATAATAATAACCGCATAATTTATAGACCTATATTTACAAAATAGACAACTTAAGAAGAATGTAAATCCTATAGCGTGAAGGGAAGATACTACTTCACAGACCTAAGTGTTGACCTGGAGATAATATTAAAATGGACCTTAAAATTATGTGTGAGGTTATGGAATGAATTCTTCTGAATACGGGGATGAATATTCTGCTCCAAAAAATACAGGGACTTTACTGACCATGTGTTAACTGTTCTAATAATATGAAGTGTCATTGAGTTAATAATGATTCCTCTATATCGGTAGAAAGTGTATATACTTGTAGCCTTGCTGCTGGAATAAAGTTACAAATACATTTTACATATTGAATGTTTCAGGTGCGCAAGGAAACATTGGTCATGCGCATTAATTAATATTTCATTCAGTGACATTTGCTTTTTTTTTTCCATGGCACTACAACCCCAGTGGGCCTAGGCGTACCTCCATGAACTTCTCCGTTCACTTCGGTTCTTTTCTAGATCATAGACATTCGGTAGGACTCCTTGGGCGGGTGATCAGCTCGTCGCAAGGCCTCTACCTGTACACAAACACAGAAAAACGCACACACACAAACTAAACATCCATGCCCTGAGTGGGATTCGAACCCACGATCCCGGTTTCCAAGCGAGCGAAGACAATGCATGCCTTAGACCGCTCGGCTACCGTGACCGGCAGTTTTAAGGCTATTAAGGCTTTAAAACACAAGAGTAGCTATATTCACAACCTCTCTTAACTTTAAGAAACATTAAGGTATTTGTTTCATATCGCATTACTGGTTTGTCTTTGTAAGAAGAAGCAGTGTGTTTTCCATGCTGTAGGAAAAACATTTTAAAGTATTACTTTGAGCGTCTTTCTATTTCACACATAGCTTTTCCAATGTTAGCATCAAAATTTCACCCTAATGTTGTCCTCCCAACGTAAAGTCGACACTTTACTCTAATACAACCTCAAACGTTAATACCAAAATTCCAATCTTAATTAGTAAAGATCCTATTCTACTTCTTAGCTTCGCTCATAACAAAGTCCATTTCCTAACCCTTTACCTTCTTCACTTCCCAACGCTTTACCCTCCCTCAAACGTAACTACACGATAAGGACCAGCGGACTCTGCCTGGAAACCTTCGAAGCAGAAACACGTTTCTGCCCATCAACCCCCCCNTGAAGTCACCAGTCCCCACTTCTCTCTCTTTCTGTCTATCCTTCAGGCTTCGAAGCGTTGAGTGTGTTTGTTCCCTGGCGTTTGTTAAAAGATAAAGTTGTCCCTGTGCTTAACTAATTAAGCACTACGCCGTTAAGGCTTATGGAGGAGTAGATGTATAGACTCTCGTTTTCTTGACCTCAGCACTATTTGAAGCTGAAAGGTCAGCTTCACGCCCCGGCCGCTTTACCCCAGGGAAAGAGCCCCCAAGTACCCATTGCATAGGAGTCTGGGTGGGTCCCAGTGCCGGTCTCGACGACATGGAGAATTGAAAATTCTTGCCCTCATCGGGACTCGAACCCTGATACCTTGATCGTTCAGCCAGTAGCCAGTCGCTATACCTACTGAGCTACCCCAGCACCTCCCTAGTGTTTGTTACCAAAGTTATTTCATCTATATGACCATCAATATTTATTACAAACATTTCTTTATAAAATTCACTAGCCGACGGCTGACAAGCGGAAATGTTTCTGGGAAGAATTTGTTATCGCAGGGGTGGACGATCGACACAAACAAAAATAATTTTGAAAGGTTTAAGAAGTAGGCACATCCAGATTGGAATGTTTCGTTTCGATGGTCTCCCGATGCAGAAGCTCCAGTTTCAGCAGTTAATTAAAATCTAAGTACACAAACGTGGATGTGTGTTGGCTGGTACTTATGCAGCATTCAGCTTGAACTGCTGAACAAGTACAGGGTACTTGTTGTTACATTTGAAGAGCAAAATAATGGAACTCTCCATGTAACTGTACACCACATGGCCTGCAGAGCACGAGATTTCATTGGAGCAAATTCATAAAACCAATTTCACAGTCCTCACACGAACTGCTTTGCATGAGCACAATTCAGCGACATCGGTTCGAGCTGCACGTGAGTATCCAGTCAGCCTCTGTTTGGGAGCGTTTTACTGGTGCTTCAAATTTCGCTAAGTATTTGTTGTTGCGGTAGCGTAGTTGGTTGAGGGGCTATGCTACAAGCCGGAAGATCGCGGGTTCAAATCCCGATGAGGTCACTGAATTTTTTCCAGTTGACCTAATCCTTCCAGACGCACTATGGCCTTGGGGTCGACTCAGCCTCTAACAGAAATGAGTACCAGGAATCTTCCTGGGGATAAAGCGCGGCCGGCGGATAAGGCTGACAACCTTACCGCCATCTGTGAGCCGATTGTCTAGATAATGTGGGAGCCTCGACGTCTCCCAGCCCTATGGGCCTTCATGGCCTGTTACAGGGATAGCCCTACTTTACTTTACCGCCGCAGACTTCGGGCCTGAGTTTCTCGAGGCAGTGCCTACGAAGAGTAGAGTGCGGTCTTCTGGGTTGTAATGCCGTGTAGTCCGGAGAGACCCCGAAGTTGCAGATGAACAAGTTTCCCCCACGTGATCCAAACAAGAAACTGCCGGAAGCAGGCGACGAGTCACGCTGCGTTACAACTCAGAGAACCATATTCTTCACAGCTTTTGTTGCTGTTCAATCTTTCCTTTCGTTTTTGCCGAGGTAAAAGTTAAGGCGCCGATCACAGTGGCCGTGTTGTCTAGGACATGAACTGTCTTCGCTCGTTCGAACGCTGGGATCGTGGGTCCGAATCCCACTCAAGGCATGGATGTCTGTCTGCGTTTATTTTGTGTTTGTGTTGTTCTGTTTGACAACTCTTTTAAGTAAGTGTTACATTTATTTTAAGGCAATTTTAAACACTTTTCTATGTGTCTTGTATACAGAATCGCTTATTTCTGTGATGATGATGGCAAATACTTCAGAGTTGAATGCTTTTTGAGGGATTATATTGAGCCCCCACCCCACCAGCTGGGGAACGGGTGTTCTCTTATCTATTAAAAAAAAAGAAGTAAACAAGAAAAATCAAATAACATTTAATATATGACCAGTAATTTGTGCCAAAAGAAAACACGACAATTAATCGGCATAATCAGCCACAAGATATCCTATCACAACTCGCACAGGCTGTCTCCGCCACAACACCACATATAAGGCATACTTTATAATAAACTTCACGCTAGCAAAATACCATCTCTGTAATCCCCTGCACACACAATACAGACAAAACCTATATACACATTCTCAACTTACACAATTACTCCAAGAACAATAATCAGTATGCTAGTGTTATGTGCGTTACCTCGAGATGGGCCCTCCTTCCTGGAGTTTAACTACCAAACCGAATCTTTCATGGCGCCGACCCAAACAGAATTTAGTTACGGAGCGAGACGTCCGTACACGACGAACTTCCAGGCAGAAGAGACCGGGTGCCTCAGCTGAATCACGAAGGATAGAGGAGTGATGACGTAGAATACGCCACGGAATAAGGATAGGTAGTAGGAAAAGTAAGGAAAAACGGTGTGACCCGCGGCCGCCGCCGCTCGGAGAGGGCACTACAACCAGTGAGCCGAAGGGATGGGCTCAATATGTTCGAGGCCGTCTGCAAACTTGTTTCAGTTGCCACACTTACTGAATTCTTTGGCCACTTCTGTACTTTCATTAGTGTGGTTCTAAGATATGGTTTCCATGTTATGATTAGGTGACACTGTTACATCAGTAATGCCAACTTCTCGCCTTTGCTTCTCATTAAGGAGTATAGGCGGTTGGCTTATTTTCTTCGTATATCTGTCAGCATATCTTGGCCACTGCATAATGCAAACTGGTTGTTTCTAGCAGGGGCATCTAAGTTACAAAGTTGTATTTGTTTTGTTAGCTGCTGGCCCACTGTCTTAGCTACGTTGTTGTGCCCTTTAGTAGTCTTCAGCTGATGTCCAGTGGCTTGTCTGAACTCCCGCATCACGCTGTGTGATCTGCCGGTGCTTCTTCTGTTATAAACTTTCTGTGATTCTGGACGCGTCATTATTAAGACACTTATATTATCATTAAGCATTGTAGAATATTAATTTAATCATTGCGATTACTATTTTTTTTTCCTTGGCACTACAGCCCCAGTGGGCCTAGGCGTACCTCCATGAACTTCTCCATTCACTTCGGTTCTTTTCTAGATCATAGACATTCGGTAGGACTCATTGGGCGAGTGATCAGCTCGTCGCAAGGCCTCTACCTGTACACAAACACAGAAAAACGCACACACACAAACTAAACATCCATGCTCTTAGTGGGATTCGAACACACGATCCCGGCTTCCGAGCGAGCGAAGACAGTGCATGCCTTAGACCGCTCGGCTACCGTGACCGGCAGTGTATAAGAATAATATATAAGAATTCATTTCGTACCTCACAGGAAACACATTCGAACCCACGATCCCGGTTTCCAAGCGAGCGAAGACAGTACATGCCTGGGACCGCTCGGCTACCGTGACCGGCAATTAACGTTTACGTTTAGATAATATTAATTAATTTTGCTCTGTTATTGTTTGAATGTTTTGTCCGCATATTTGTTTGTGTACTTGTGGTTCTGTACTCGTCCTGACTCGGTAATTGACCCCATTCTGTTGTGTTGAGGACGTAATCAATAAACTACTGTTACTATTATTGTAAATAATCTTATGAGCCAGCTCTCTTATGTTACATAAAATAAAGAAATGTTTTCAATTGAACTCAACTGGAGAATGACCTTTAAAGGACGAAGGGAAATCATTTCTTTCTACATTTTTTCCTCTTTTCTTATTTTTATCCAATTCCTGTTTGCTCCCATATTATTTTCGCGACCCTAATCTTTGCTTGTCCTATCATCAATTCAATCCCATTCCTTCCTCCCTCTTCTTCACACTAAAACAATTTCCTCACCTCCATTGTTCCATTCCTGTAATCCTTTCGTATCTTTATCTCCATCACACCTTTCTCCCATATTCCTTTCTTATCCGCCCTATTGCCTTTCATCTCCACGTATCGTAGCAAGGGCAGGAAATATTTTAGTTTTACCCCGCCAGGATAATTTAATCGGCATAGCGACGGACTACAGGCTTTGGGCTGGACGGTCGGGGATTGCTTCCCTTTAGGGGGGAATAATTTTTCTTTATTCCAAAACGTCATGACCGGTTCTGAGGCACAACCAGTGTTCCATGTGACGGATAATGGGGCTTATTCCCTCCGGGTAAAGCGGCCGGGACATGAAGCTAACCATCTGGTGCCGAGGTCAAGAATTGTGGAGGTATACCTCCACTTCCCCATATCTGTTCGTGTCATAGTATTTAATTGTTTAAACACAGCGAAAACTTTAATCTTAATAATTTTCCTGGGGAGTAAAGCGCGGTCGGCACGTAAGACTGACAACCTTACCGCTATCTTTGAGCCGATTGTCTAGATAATGTGGCAGCCTCAACGTCTCACAGGCCTATGGGCCTTCACGGCCTGCCACAGGGATAGCTTTACTTCACTTTACCCATATTTAGGCTTATTAATATATTTTTATACTTTTATTTGTGTTATAAATTTATTGTAATTTATTATTATCACCACCACCACCACCATTATCATCATCATCATCATTATTGTTTTAGCCTAGTTTTATTCCCAACTTATTTTATGTTTTCGGTTCAACATTTTAATCTGCCCTTCTTTATTGCATCAAGAATTCACGAGTAGTCTCTTGAAAATAACACGAATGAATACGAGGCAGTAATTTTGCGGTTCTGTAGATCACGTGATAAAGCCAATCAGAGTAGACGAATGATCACATGATGCGTAGCAACATTTCTGTATCAGTCGAACTGAAAGAAAATTGCCACAGTAAACAGGTCGGCCGTTATCTCCATATTTACGATTCACGCACCGCGGATTTTGTAGCTCGGTTTTAAAATAGAACCATCTGTGACGTCATACGTATATTTGCTGTTTTCCTGCAGTCAATGCACTTAGGTACACGGGTTCTCTGCGTTACCCCACTGGAGCATGAACTTCGTGAAAATAATTTCTAAAAATTTAATTCCTAGGTCACAGGAAAACATTACATCTCCATTACAAAGGTCAACCGGTTAGTATTCTCCCTCCGCTTGCTGCCTGCTATATGCTGGTTTATTGACTGTACTACTCTTTAACCTTGAAGATGGACGCAACACGTCACTTGACTTTCACTGGACTACGCGGCGTTAAATCGCAGAAGAGAGAACTCTGTTGTTATAGAAAGTGTCACGTAACTTCGAACAAGGCCAAGAGTAACCTTGAATGCGCAGAAGAAAAATTTCAGACAAGGGGGTGGGTTCGAGGGCGTGAGAAGTGACAGGCGGCCAGTCTCAAATCTGAGACAGTAATATATGGTCTCGAGTACCAAGGAACTCGGACCCGAGGACTGCGCTGGCAAGGGCCAGCAGCATATACAAAAGACCGACCCGTCCTCTCGTCAGAGAGGGCGCCCACAAAAAAACAATACCGTAACTGTCAGACAGTAATAAATATCTGGTC
The DNA here is from genome assembly GCF_002891405.2 of Cryptotermes secundus. Lineage (NCBI taxonomy): Eukaryota > Metazoa > Arthropoda > Insecta > Blattodea > Kalotermitidae > Cryptotermes > Cryptotermes secundus. The sequence continues at coordinate 477,305 of NW_019731976.1, forward strand.
ATGAGCCCAGGAGGGTGCTCGACACCAAGACTTACTGACTGACTGGCCGTCAGTAGCAATGTGACTTTGACTTAAGGAGTTCAGTGGAAGTCTAGCAGTCGCCGGTTCAGTTGTAGTGAATGAAATGTGAACGTGAAGAAGACGTTATAAGTTCAGTTGAAGTGTAGCAGCCGTGGAAGAAGAAGAACGAAACGCGTGATTAGAAGAGTTTATATGTAATAATCAGTGATAGTTTGCGATAACCGAGAAGCTGGATTTGGCAATACTGGTTTCTCTTTTGGTGGTGGTGCATCAACAGCTCCTAGTTTCAGTCAAGGTAGTGGCGCAACGTCCACTACAAGTTCAGGTTTTGGTTTTGGAGGTATCAACTCATGCACTCCTCCTAGTGGAACAACAGGTTTTGGTGGATTTGGAAGTGGATTTGGTTCTATCCCAGTAACAACCAGCACCACGATAGCTAGTGCCAACCCATTTGGAGGGTTTGGAGGATTTGGGAACTCTCGTGCTACTGCCACCACAACTCAGAGCTCATTCCAGTTGACTTCAACTGCAAGGCCCTTCTTTGGCCAACTTCAAACAACCACCACAAACTAGGGATTTGGAGTTAAACAGCAGTCAACCCCAATGATAAGATCTTTTGGAGCATTTGGTACCGGAACTGGAGGCTCAGCATTTGGACAATATTTAACCCAGCCACAGCAGCAGGTTCCGCCAAGTCCTCTCGAGGCTTTGCATAATGCTGCGTTGAATTGTAGTGTATATGAGGATGAGAGAGACACTACACTGGCAAGGTGGAATTTACTGCAAGCTCTCTGGGCGACAGGCAAAGCTTACTACTCACAGATGGCTCTTCCAGTTCAGCTGACACAGCAGAACCCATTGTGCAGATTTAAAGCTATTGGATACAGCTGCATGCCGTCTTCAGACAATGCTCAGGGACTAGTGGCAATCACTTTCTACAGGAAAGAGATAGAGATCCGGAGCCAACAAGCACAGCTGATAAGCGGTCTGAATATGGTACTGGTAACAAGCCAAACATAACTCTCGTCGTTGAAGGCATAAAACCTATTTCTGGAATTAAGACCCTGGTGTTTATATAAGTCCAAGAAAAAAGTGTTACAGGTTCGATGAGACGCATACTTGCTACAGACTTATCAGCCTGCCTCCTGATGCAAAAGCACCAGCTTTTGAGCCTTGGTGCAGATAGCGTGTTCGCACAAGTAGCACCAGACAAAGACCAGATCAAGGAATACCTAGAAAATCCTCCAGCTGGCATTGACCCTCGACTGTGGAAGCAGGCTCAGTTGGACAACCCAAACCCTGAAAAGTACAATTCAGTTCCAGTGACTGCATTTGGTGAAGTGCGTTTGGAGAATGAAGTGTCAAGAGCAAGAAACTAAATTACATCAGATATTCTTGGACTGTGTAGCTGAGGATATTAGAGAGCTAGAGCGTTGTCACACAGCTGTTGCCAAGATCGCAGAATATCGTCGCAAATTCTTGGATTTAGAACACAGAGTTCTCCAGGTCCTTCCAAAGCAGGTCTCCCACTGCAACCTGAGGAGGAAGCCCTCAGGAGTCAGTTCGATGCACTTCAGAATCAGCTTCATGCTCCACTGTTCAAGGGTCAAGTAAGTGAATTGCTGTCACAGATGCGAATGCAGAGACAAGAGGCGGCACACGGAGAATTTGAGCGCTACTCAATGGATCCGTCTGTACAGGAATATATTAAACAGTTTCTGGTTATGAAACAGAAGGGTATGGTCCGCTTGACTGACACAATCCAGACTGACTTGGCCACCTTGAAGATTATCAAGGAAGGAATTACTAGGTTATTACAAGAACGCTGATATAATGGAATATTTAAAAATTTTTTCCTTGCACGCTTCAAGAATGATGTTATACTCAGTTGTGATATAGTTTCAATTTGTAGTTTTTCCACAGTTATGTACCATTAATTTTTTTAATTAAATTCTGTTCCTTCTATTTTATCTCATTTATAGTTGTGTTTCAATATCAGAGCTCATTCTAAGATTTCCCTTTATGTCTGCATATGTGTGTGCATACAAAATGAGAGTGAATGAGCAAGACAAAGTGAGGGATGAATGTGATGAACTGGATCTCCTGGCACGTTATCCGCCGGGTTGCGCAACAGTGGAAGCGAGGTTGCGCAACAGTAAGGAAAGCGGTGTTTCTCCTTCCCGTGCCTAGCGGAGCCTTTGACGAGCTGGTCACTCGTCCAAGGGATTCCTGCCGTCTGTAAAATGATCAAAATGGNCGAAACTTGGATAAGATATCGGTGGAGCTGAATGGAGAAGTTTGGGTACTGGAAAGAGACAGGAGCTCGTCTGAAATTTCGTGATGTAGTTCTGTGTATTTGTAACTCATTAACCGCGGTTCATACCACATGCTTATTTCTTGTTCTTTTTATTTTATAGACATAATGGAAATGAAAGAAAATGAAAAAAAGAAAAGAATCACTTTTATTCTTTGCTCTCTTTATATTAGTACCCGGAAATTGCTTTGTTGGTGGATATGACATGGAGGATTTAATTAAATTTTTTTTTCTTCCGAGTTCAAGAATAAGTAGTTTGAAAATAAAAGAGGAGAGAAATAGAAAGAAAAGGGTCGAATTGATAAAAGAGAAAAGTGTAAGAAACCAGTAAAAATCCCTCCCCTTTCACAAGATAGCAGGGAATATCTGTACAGCAAGCAGAGGGTTGTGAAAGCTGGGGGGCTAGAGGACATGTCACCCTGGGAAAGACGGGAGGCGGTTGAGTCCCTCGGTAAGCAGATAATGAAAATCTGCCATGAAAAATGTCTCTTTTATATGCGACTACTGTTTCTGCTTGCCTCGTATAAACCTGGATCTTCCATCTCCCCCCTCTTTCCTCTGCTCCTTCACTCACCACAGGATTTTCGAACCTTAAGGTCCTCCACTCCCGGATACTTCAGTTATGTGTTGTTGGAGAACTGAATAAGATAGGAATAGGCGTGGATATAAAATGAAAATGTCTAGACACATTTACAGAACGGATTTAAAATAAGATGACTGTTCTCTAAGCTGCACATTTAAAAGCTTCATTACAATTTTATACAAAATAATGAGTTCTTTCTACCCAGAGGATTGATGTAGTATGTTCCATCGAAACGCTGTCACTTCCCTACGAAATTAAACGGTGTTATAATGCAGATCACAGTAGGAACAGCGGATTCATAATCATCTCACTGTGTGAGTCACTCACTCACTCATGGAGCTGAGCCCTTCTTGAGAAGCCGCCAATTGTACTACTGAAGAATTTCCCAGCATTTTATGGAGCCCTCCACTGGTCCCTATCCTAAACCAGATCATTCTAATCCATACCATCCCATCCTATCTCTCTGAGATCCATTTTAATATTGTTCACCCACCCACGTCTTGGTCTTCCCAGTGGTCTCTTTCCTTCTGGCTTTCCCACCAATATCCTATACGCATTCCTCGTCTCCCACATTAATGTTACATGTCCTGTCCCCTTCATACACCTTGACTTCATCGTTTTAATTATACTTGGAGAAGCGTAAAAGTTATGAAGCTCCTCATAATACAGTTTCCTCCAATCTCATGTCACTTCATCTCTCTTCGGTCCAAATATTCTCCTCAACACCCTGTTCTCAAACACCCTCAGTCTGTGTTCCTCCCTTAATGTCAGAGACCAAGTTTCACGCCCATACAGAACCACGGGAAAAATTATAGTTTTATATGTTCTAATTTTTTTTGTTTGTTTTTGGACAGCAGACGAGAAGACAGTTTCAGATTAATTTCAAGTACATCGTAGTAGATGGAAAACAGTTTATCCCAAATTTTGTATTCATAAATAAATTTATTGACCAATCAGAGTGGCTACGCGCTCTAAGTCGTGAACCGTCTTCTCCCGCTCGAACATGGAGTCGAGGGTTCGAATACCACGCGAGACACGAATGTCTGTGTGCGTTTATTCTATGTTTGTGTTAGGTAAGGGCCTTGCGACGGGCTGATCCCCCGTCCAAGGTGTCCTATCGACTGTGTAGAGTATAAAGAAACTGAAAAAATCCGTTGAGGTCTAGAAGGGCTATATAACCAGTACGTAAAGATATCCCTGTAAGAGACCATGGAGGCCTACAGGGTTGTGAGACGTTGAGGTTCCAACATTATCTAGAAAATCGGCTCAGAGATGTCGGTGAGGTTGTCAACCTTACGTGCCGGCCACCCTTTACCCTCAGGAAGATTCCTGATACTCAGTTCTGTTAGAAGCTGAGTCGACCCCAAGGGCAATAGTGCGGCTGGAAGGATTATGTCAATTGAAAAAATCCACCTCGTCAGGATTCGAACCCGCGACCTTCCGGCTACTGAGGATACTGCCTCAACCAACTATGCTACCGCGTGCCCCTAGCAAGAGAGAGAGAAATAAATTTATTTATGCATCATTCGTAAGTCAATTTGACAACCGAAAAATGTACGGAAAGTGGGGCGGAGGAAGAGGTGGATATGTTACTAGAATTTCTTACGTACGAAAAGAAAGAATTTCAAAAATAAACGCTGAAGTGAAAATAAAAACTCATACCACATATTATTTTATTCTGAAAATAGAGGCAGCATTCTCATCCGTAACTTCAGCACTCATCGACCACTCAGGAGACCACATCTGGAATATTCAATGGATTTATAAGGACTACAGTCCACTAGAGTCCCTCCACGGACACTGCGTTAAGCAAACATGATCAGTAGTTAAGAACTAAAATATATGTCAAGAGTCGTGTGCAGTAGTAAGTCATTTGTCATAATGTAAAGGATACTTACATTTTACATGTTAAACATGTTAATAAATGTATATAAAATGTATAGAGGGCCTCTGTCAGTCCAGGCTCAGTACGGCAGACTATGCCCTATTTCTAGTAGCTTCCGCCACAACGGCAGTCTAGTCACTTGAACGGTCGTTCGGGGAGAACCGAATATAAGTCACCACCTCCAACAGTTCCGCTTTACTATGTGCCTATTCGTTGCTGTGGGAACGTGTCTAGCGACCCTTTACTCAGCATCGGATGTCCTCCCACTGCTGAAACGTAATCTCGGTAAAGTGCATACAGAGCCGTTGCCTAGCAATGGACATATGGGTCACAATACTTTATACTAGAATGACAGTAGCGAATTCTGGTCCGCAGATCAGATCATTCTGAAAAACGATCCCATGATCCGCCATTAATGGCAACAGGATTCCTCTTCTCTCCTTTACACTGCGTCGCATGCGTGAAAGTGCAGTTTTGAGACTAGTCGAGCGGTGAATCTGCCCGCTTCTCTTGCCAAGAGAATTTTCACGAATGGATAAAAAAAATCTGTATCTTTCCATTTTATGATGTTAACTAATGATCCCTTCAAGTACGGAATTTGAAACGGTGTAAAGATATGTCAGAAACATATACAAATATTATGTATGAAATATTGATACGAAGAAGTTGGTATAGAGGCAAGACTCTTGGCCTTTACTCGATAGATCCTCGGTTCGAGTGTCGACCAGGACACCGATTATGCTGACTGATGTTTCTAGGAGATGGAACAACAGTACATAAATATACATAAAGAAAGAGTCTCTGCACAGTATACAGTCCAATTTTGTGAGGGCGGAAATTAATATTCCGGTTCCGAAAAAGATTAGAATTCTTAAACAACCTCTGTATCTATCAACTAGTCATGGACGATAGTTGATGACGTGACGTCATAAATAAATTTGGCATTTAACAATAAAAATTCTTTTTGTGATGGTAGCAGAATCCGCTGACTGCTCGAAATGCGTGACGAAACCTAGAGACTGGCGACGAAGATTTCGAGAATTTCTGTCTGAGAAAGGAGAAAATGACTTGAGAGTTTTGTGCACATCCTTTCATTCTCTTTGGTGGGGGGGGGGAGACAGAGACTGGAGCCGAGCTCTGCTCTCCATATCTGACGAACTGTGGAAAATGTATGATTGATCTGCCCGCAGCTTCACTGCCTTCATCCAGGTACGCAGATCCGTCATCATTCACGTAATTTTAGTCCCTAAGGATATTCTGTTTCCTGTGAATGTCCCGAAGATTTTTATTGGTCTCATCTATGCCTTTCAAAGAAAAAGTACAGAGTGACTGCAAAAAAAAAACAACAGGAGTTTTACAGTAACTTCATGCATGTAAGTGTTTTAATTCGCTTAGTGTGCGGTGGAGTCCAACTGGGTCCCCTCGGCACGGCGGCCATTGATTGGCCTATTGTACCTGCCCCGGGTAATTATGATGATGGAGAATTTTGTGGAATGAAGATTGGCAGGGGAAGCCGAAGTACTCGGAGAAAACTCGCCCCAGCGCCACTTTGTCCACCATAAATCCCACTTGACCAGACCCGGGATTGAACCCTGGCCGCCGCGGTGGGAAGCCAGCAACTAACCGCTTGAGCTATGGCGCGGCCTACTTCATGCATGCATATCAAAGAAACGACCAAGCGAGGACAGTTTTTGG
>NW_019731976.1:483925-498877 GCF_002891405.2 Cryptotermes secundus
CTGTAGACTGATCCAGTTTTTGAATACATTTTCTATTAATTTATAAGGACGTAAGCGAGTATGAAACAGAACACATTGGTCGTGTGGTCTAATGAACGAAATTTCTTCTCCTGCCCCAACACTGGGATCATGGGTTCATATCCTACTCAAGGCATCAATGTCTGTATGTGTTTATTCTCTGCTTCTTTTGGCCTGTTTAGATAACGACCTTGCGACGGGCTGATCCCCTTTCGCAAGGAGTCATACCAATTGTATTCCTCAGACTAATTCTGAAGGCCTTATCCTTGAAACTAATAATAAGATAATAATATTAAAACGTATGGGGATGGAGGAATAGCTCCTTACTTTCTTAACCTCGGGATGTTTTACCCTCCGACTACCTTACCTCTGGGAAAAGGCCTCACATTCCCTTCGGATAACAAGTTGAATAATACAGGAATTCGATAGGGTGCGTGAGATGAAGGCTCGACCCATACACTTCTTGGTATTTCGGCCGGCTTTATCTCTGTTATGGGAAGTCGAACACAATGTGCCATAGTTACGCAGCCAACGTGATGACGTGTATATCCTTCTCAGTTGAAGCGGATCTCCTGTCGAACTCGCAAGTTTTTTTTTTTTTTTTCACANAAGACGTGTAATTTTCTTTCGTTACATTTACACGTTATGTAAATTCAAATTCCCTCCGCTGTATCGCTTATTGCATCCCATGCCGCGAGCCGTGACGAACCGGGAAAGTGACCCCAGAATTAAATTAAACTTTTATAACATGCAAATTTTTTGGAGAAATGTAAATGCATTTTTGACTAAAAAATATTAACGGAAAACAGGAGCCAGATGGGTTAGTCTCAGTATTCTCTTCTACTTCGAAATACGCCACAATTCTTTCAGACTTTAATTATAATCTGAACTTTAGGGGAAATCCTGGAATGATGAACGTTAAATATGCAGACGTATTCTGTGAGAAATCTCTCGTGCGCATGCGTATAACTGGTTGAGGTTCTTAGAGTCCTCTGTACTTCATCTCCATACGTTTGTGTTACTGTCGGATTCTTTGCTACCTTCTAAATTTAGCCCTTCCTGTTTTAATATTATTATTATACTTCTCACCGTGGTTTCACACTTCACAACAGATTATTACACTTTATCATTACAGCTTGTTACTACAAAGTTACTTCTGATCTAGATAGCCCGGTATGTGACTTCACGTCTGGTCCTTTCGAGTCCCGATTTCCGACTGACGCTGAAAAATGACGCTTCCTCGGACATTCGATTCCTGGCTTTCACCAGCGTCCTTGTTCTGTCACACACTCAAATTTCCGTGACTGGTCAGTTTGAAATTTAGAGGTATTCTAATTAGACATTCCTCCAATCACTTTAACTCTTACAAAGGGGTAAAGAAATTGTGTCTTAACGAACTCCTGTCAAAAAGTGACGAATGTGTAGTGGGCTGTACACCAATAACCCTGCTTCTCTATATAGTTCGTAGAAAATTGTCAGCTAAAGAACTCACAAAGACTTCAATGGCCATTCTTTACGTAACTTTCTCTTAATAAATCTTCAGCGGGTATTTCTCTGCTTTTGCTGTAAGCGTGGGAAGACGCTAGCTCTTAAATACAAGAATTGACCTAAGTCTCAGTACACTTGTTCATGTCCTTACATCTAACAATTAATTTTCAAATTAATAAAATGAATCACATTTAAATAGGCAGCACGGCAGTGGAACGGTTACATTTGATCCATTGATTTTTATGACAAGCCTATATCTACTTATATGTATGGACATAATAGGAAGTTCCAAGCAAGTTGTCTCAAGCAGTCACTTGATTTTTATTCGGGAAGTGACCAGTTCCGAACGTCATACGCAACAGCGATTACCCTGACTTGAGATTATTCATGGTTTTCCTCCATTTCCGGAAATTGTCTCAAATTGAATACAATCGCTTCTTTTCACATCTTTTCCACTTCAAAATTTAATTATTTTAACATTCTTCTTCGGTGTATATCTTTTACGTACTGACAGCTTCGCTACATAAACCATAAATAAATCAGTTAATTAGCGCTTTAAAGCCCAGTGGTTACTTAAGTACCACGCGCTTTAACAAACTAAAATTCTATATTATGTCCACACAGTGTCTGTTTCGTTTGTTCCTCACTCAATACAGCGATTGCTCCATAAAGAGCATTAACCGGTCGGACTTCGTAGCGGAGACTTGATGTGTTTCCTGTGAGCTACGAACTGAATTCTTATAGAAAGTTATGAAGAAATTCAATCTTCTACAAAATATGGCCATGGGTCCCAGCAGGGCCCGATGTCAGGAGTGACTGTGCCGGCTCATTGCCGGCAGTAAGCTCCTCCTCTGCTCTGTTAGCTTAAACTTGGCGGTGGTCAGGCTTACGACCGTTCAAATGACTAAGCTGCCGTTGTAGCATAAGATATGTAAGTTAGGCATGATGTACTCTGTAAAGCCTGTACTGAGAAAGGACTTGGGTGTAGTGCAAAAGGTAGAATTTACAATAACCTGTTATATGTGAGAAATGTACACTTGACGAAAGGCAAAGCGCATTCATAAGAGACAGACCCATCTTCTCGTCAGAGAGGATGTTACATGAGGACTATTACCGCAAGAGTTCAATTGGGAAAAGAATCTCTGGTCGTGGTCCTCAAGGGGCCTGACACCAAGACGAACTGTTTGGCGGTAAGCCGCCAGTCGTAAAGTGACTCTGACTCTGACTCTGACTCAGTCTTGAAATGGTTAATTAATCATAAGTATATCACATGACCTTATACGTAACCGTAGATTATTTATTATTAATTACTTAATACACCGAAAACCCGACCTCCAGAAGTAACCTACAACCAATATTTTAAATGAATAGTTGTAAAGTTTACGGTTGAAGCCGTGTAACCTCGGAGAAAGCTCTACTTTTCGGATTATCATGTCTCCTCCATCTTGAGGATCGCACGTAGCCAACAAGAAGCGTTCGTCAAGGCGCTCGACGGATGAAGGCATCCCAAGTTATTCGGCGTGCAATTCGGAATTACACACTAAATGGATATTTGCCAACGTTTTATTGGCTACTTATTCTTCATTATTTAAAGATCTCACAGGTCTGGACTGCAAGTTGCTCCTGCATTTGTATTTATTTCCCTCTGTATCATGTTTACGTTTTCAGGAGGGGTTTAGATGCAAGTTGCACAATTTTTCTTTCCTTCTGCCTCTCTTATTCTCCTCTTGTTTTCTTCCTTGTTTGCGTTCTCATATTCGTAGTTTACGAGAGAAAGTGTTGTGATGGTGAAAAAGTCGATCTAGACATTTTGACAGAATTACGTTTCTCAGGCCTCTCCCGCCGAATTTGGAACGCTGTCTCTCATTTCTGCATAACCATATAAATGTATATGTGTATGTATGTATGTGCGCCTCTATACCGATTGAAATATTGGACGCATTTTGTAATTATTCTTTATTTAAGACCTTCCACATCTTAGGTTGGATACCTGTAAATGTGCATAAAGGTCAAGAAGTAGGGATCCTTCAGATATGTGCCCCAAAACGCAAAAGGACAGTTTTCCCCAAAAGGACTCTTGAACTGGAAGCTAAATAAATGTTAAGGTATCCCTGTTACACGCCGTGAAGTTCCATAGGGTTGTGAGACATCGAGGTTCTCACATTTTCTAGACAATCGGCTTACAGATGGCGGTGAGGTTGTCAGACTTATGCGCCGGCCGCCCTTTAACCCCCCTACCCCACCCGGAAGATTCCTGGTATTCATTTCTGTCAGAGGCTGAGTCGAACTCAGGGCCATAATGCGACTGGAAATATTAGGTCAATGGAACAAAACACTTCATTGGTACTTGAACCCGCTACCTTCCGGCTACCTCAACCAACTTCGCTACCGCATGCCCCAGGACTCTTTTAACTAGTTTTATTAAATTTCAGTAAGGGGAATATGTTGTATCCGCAGGAAAGTAAAGGTACATGCACTGGGGGCTCAAACGCAAAAGCCGATTTTGTGGAAACATGCGTTGCTGTTCTGTAAGTTTTCGCTATTCTTCGGCACTCACTGGTCTACCGAAAAACACTCGATTTCATAACATAGTCAGGGTCAGTCTTACATGCGAAAGTAATTTCGAGCGTCTTTGCAACAGATATTCACTTCATTGAGACGGCATCTGTGGTCTAGTGGTCAGAGTTCCTGGCTACAGATCCAGAGGTCCCGGGTTCGGTTCTCGGTGCTACCAGATTTTCTGAGAAGTAGTGGGTCTGGAAAGGGGTCCACTGATCCTCGTGAGGATGACTGAGGAGCTATTTCAAGGAAATAGCAGCTCCGGTCTATAAAACCGAAATTATCGGCCGTGGAGATTCTTTACGCTGACCACGCGACACCCTCTATCCTCTAAAGTTGACACTAACCTCGCCGACAACCTGCGGTCGCTCGGTCGGAATAGTTCCCTTGCGTACTAAAACCACGGAGTTTTTATTCACTTCAGTGGATTCTTTCTAGCCTCCTGCTTTAACTCTCTTTAACATTTTTGTTTATTAATTTTATATATTTTCTCTTTCTTTATATATATATTTTATTTTCATTCCTTGTTAATAAACATGAGTACCTGATGGTTGATATGCAAGGTGTTACTAAAATCCCCTACCACTTTATGTAAATACTGATAAACCCCATGAAACACTTTAGATTACATATCCTAGTAGAAAATCAAGGGCTATATCTTTCCTTCTGTCTGCATCAAATATATTTCAGTCTGAATAACAGGGGGCATCAGATATAGCAAGGTATGGCTGGTTGCAGGGGTCCAGGTCTGCCTCCTGCTGAGCTGCAACACGTCACACAGCAGCACTATTTATGGCTCAACTTGGTCGCATGGACTTTCAACCGTCATATTTCTTTTATTATTATAGCAGGAGTCCTAAAAGCGTGCGTGTCGTGAAAGTATAAAATTTGATGCAATATAATACTCGAAGGTGGAAAAGGCTTGTGATTGGCCCTACTTCCTTGGTGGATTCATTTCCGGCGCCCTGTAATTTCCTGCTAACCCCCTCTTCGATCCTATCCGCAACTCACCACCGGTCTTCTTGAGCCAGCGAGCTTACAGCGCACTTTATATTTGGAGCTTTGGGGTAAAATTCCTCTAGACCCTATCTTGCTATTGCTTCGGAGAGAGGCGAAATGGGGTTTTATATTAACTAATATTTCACTCTTGATGAAATGTGGCAAAAGAAAAAAATTTAGTGAGATGTACTAAAAATGTGATTACAGAAGAAATCTTCAAGTCAGACTTCACTGCTTTACCCTTGCTAGGATTCACTGCAGCAATTTTTTACCACGAATAGTTGACTAATGCATAACTCTATGTGAAATGGCAACTAAATCCATGGCTGTGACAGTTACAAGTAGCGACGAGACGGATGCCCTCATCTCTGAGTCAGCTTACGAGCTTACCACCAGCAGAAATCCCGGAATGTATAATGCAGTTATTCCTAACCGTAGTGCTTCCTCAGGGGTCGTACTGTACATGTTCGGGTGTAACGCACGTTTCTTGAAGAGCATTGCGATGTCTTCAGCAGGGGCTTCTCTCTTTGTTAGTATCGCGGAGTCGTCACGAGTTATCTCCTATTGTGTCGCATTTATATTTCAAATGTGTCAATAAATCAGATTATTAATTTCCCCTGGAATCCCCTGCCTATTTGACGAGATTCGTTGTAATAAATAGAATAGTTGGGGACACGCGGTACTCTGCTACAAGTCGGAAAGTCGCGGGTTTGAGTCCCGATAAGGTGTTTTTTTTTTCAATTGACCTAATCCTTCCAGCCGCATTATGCCCCTGTGGTCGACTAAGCTTCAAACAGAAAATGAGTATCAGGAAGCTTCTTGGGGGGGTTAAAGGGCGGCTGGCGAGTAAGGCTGACAACCTTACCGCCATCTGTGAGCCGATTATCTAGACAAAATGTGGGACCCTCAACTTCTCACAACTCTATGGGCCTCCATATCCTGTTACAGGGATAGCTTTTACCTATCGAATTGCGCGGTGTCATAACCCAGAAGATCATGGTCTTGGTTTTTCACAGCGTTTAATATTTCCAGTCTCACTTACATCCCTGTTTCGCGTACAGTATAGCAGCAACTGCATATACTAACATAGGATCACGGCATATGATCCTATTCTAAGCTTCCACATTGTGTACACACAATAGCAAGCTCGGGCCGTGGAGGGAGCTATTATTGCAGGATTTTGTTTGACTCTTCTGCGCAAACGTAAAACTCCACGAATTCATTGAATGGCTATTATGTGAATAAACCAGTAATTCAAAATATTTTTGTAATTAAACTAGATACATAGTTAAGTAGTTACTATAGGATTCTGACGATGGTGTATAACACACAGAGATATTGGGTTTTCGGACTGTATCCATCGTCCTGGTTAGTATTTTAATTTCTAAAGTGAACGTAAGAAATTCTGTCTTTCCCTGCATATTATACAAAAGTGATAGAGGAAAATCTGTTTCTTTCTGTATACTTATGGAGACTTTCACTTCCTTCTTGCATAAAATTCTTCCTGTATACAGAAAGAACGTAACCTGTTTCTCCCAATTGGTTTATATAAAATGCAACCTAGAAATTTCTGTTTCTCCGGTATTCAGAAGAAATGTAGGCATTTTCCGTGTATCTGCAACTATAAAATTATAACATAGGAACATTTCTCGTTTCGCGTTTCTACGAAAGCAGACATTTTATTTTCCTCCTCCCGCTCCCACTTCGGAACACAGGGCTGATTTCTCAGTTTCCCGATAATTTTTACAGACTTTAGGGCTTCTTGGACAGGGGATCAGTCCGTCGCAAGGCCTCTACCCAAACACAGGACAACACAAACACAAAACAAACGCATACACACATCAAACATCCATGCCTTGTGTGGGATTTGAACCCGCGATCCCGGCTTCCGAGAGAAGGAAGACAGTATATGCCTTAGACCGCTCTGCTACCGTGACAGGAAAAGCAAGCGAATAAGCTGACTTAAATCGTCATAGAATAATTTTAGGGTTAGGGAAATGTATATATGTTCATGGATAAATACAATTCCATTTGTCATTAAATTTTATTTTATACTTTTCCACGCAAATGTGAGTTACAAAAAGACCCCAAAAAATTTTGTTGAACGGGAAATGTTATGGGTTGTGTAGGTCATATTAAACTTATTTTCATATGTGCCTGGGGCATTATGATAAAATAAATAGTGTATGTATATGTTTCTTTAAAGGAAAATGTTCATTTTGGAAACAACTGGCAGTCACTGAATTATAGATCAAAATGTTCTCTCTTCCACGTGGAATTACATACATACAAGTACGAAAATGGGATCTGTCCTGCCTCTAGTGACTCGTGTTCGATGTGCCAAGAAAGATAGACAAGAGCCTATCCCTTTGAAGCCTGGAGTCTATCCATATATATAATACATGGGACTTTTCGTAGTGGCCTTTTTCTGTCTTTATTTAGGATTATGGTTGACTGTAGTTACGGATTGGACAGCCAGGCGGCATTGAGAAGGACCCATCCTTCACATATCATTGTTGGAAACAAATTTTCATTGTTGTAAGCATGCATGTTTGCTGAAATCCCAATTTAATACACAAGAGTAGATGGATTGGGCAGTTATATGTGCAAAATGTTGCTAGGGATGGGAATTGTTTATTTCAAGGATTCCGCTAATTGTTGTTGTATTTCACGTCACTCAGAATAATGTGAAGTCTCCCAGAAAAACAAAAAAAAAAACCCTCAGTTGCTTGAATCCGCAAGTGAACTATATCGACCGAGCGACCGCCGCTTTTCTGCGAAGTTAGTACTAACTTTAGTGGATAGAGGGTGTCTCGTGGTCAGGGCAACGAATCCCCACGGCCGTTAATATCGGTTTTTTTCTAGATCGGAGCCGCTGTTTCCTTGAAATAGCTCCTCAGTTTTCCTAGTGAAGCTGACTGTACCCCGTTACAAACCCACCACTTCTTAGAAAATATGGTAGCGTCGGGAATCGAACCCGGGAACTGAGGATGTATAACCACGAACTCTGCCCACTAGACCACAGAGGCGGTCTCATTAAAAAATGTCTAACTAAAAAGTGTACATGAAAAAAAATTAGTTTTTTGTTAATGTTAAAATAGGTATTCGAGAAGTTTATGAAGAATCTGTCAGTATTTCGTGTCAGAGGACCAAATCGCTGACCATAGACTCTTACGGTTTATCAAGTTATGAGTGAAAAAAATATGGAAGAAAAAGTGTATAACCGCACACGGCCTGAACACTTCTTACAACCGTTGTTCGTCACTTCTCGTGACCGTTGCCTAGCTATCTTTATGTTTATTTATTTGTTTGCCCGCTTCGGTANGAACTTTCCTGTTTATTCAGGACAGATGGGTTGACAGAGTCAGTGTTTAACAATCTCCCTTTGAAATTTCAGCTCACTTTCCTGTCTCGGCTCGGCTCTGGTAGGTTAAATTGCTGACCTTCATCAGCACACTCATTCCTGCCGTCATTTTCCTCAAAATCCATGACCAAGGTTTTTGTTCTTCCCTAGACATGTACGTGTTTCGAAAAGGGGCCTCCTCTTCGACGAAGGAGGCAGTCCGTTTTTCTCTGTAGGCGCTACGTTTGTTGCGTCGTAGCTTGAGCTGTCACGGCGTCCAGGTCACTATGGGCTCTGTGCACTGTACTAAGTAACATTTATACAAGGTACACAGAGATTTCCCGTTAATGAGGGCTCGTGCACCGCGTTATGCAACTATTCTGAAACTACAATTAGTCAGCTGAATTGTCGTAGGCCTGACCAACGCTATGTTAAGGTAAATTACATTTAAGAATTCATTCCCTACCTCACAGAAAACACTGCATCTCTATTACTACTGTGAAGATTATTGAGTCAGTGTCTACGGAACTCATCGCTGTTTATTCTTAAAATTGAATGAAACCTTTGCTTGCGAAACGCAAAGTTTGTAAACAGCTGGCACATATAGTAAACATGTTCTTGAGATGGTTAACGTTAACTGTTATAATAACACCCGAAGGCCAAGCACCACTAGTAGAAAATCAAGCAACTGGACACAGTCCATGGTTAGTTGAACTGATCTCCAATCCTCTTAAACTGTATCTCTAAAGTCAGTCTTAGTGTTGGAATTGAGATTCTGAAAGCGGCGACCCTGAGCAGTACGATCCTCTAGGATCCAACAGCTTGTAGTTGGGTAGACGTCCATTAACGGTCCTTTGAACTCTGTTACACCAAATGCACGGCGTTACAGCCCGGAACGTCGTACAATTCACAGTCTCAGTACTACTCACCTCCTTCCTGATTGGTCTTTCACTACCCGTAACGAGGGAGGCATCCCTAGCAATAACCTTCATGCCATGTCTCTCGTCTGTCGTAACCAGCACTCAGTCTATCTATCTAACTAGCTAGCTATATTTCTATACATCTATCTATCTTTTTCCCTTTCTTCCTTGACCTTTAGTCCGCAAGCGAACTATACCGACCGAGCTACCGCCGCTTGTGGACGAAGTTAGTGCCAACTTTTGTGGATAGATGGTATCGCGTGGTCTGCGCAACGAATCCCCAACAACGGGGGCAACGAGCAACAGTGATGGACATTTTGTTTGAGAACAGCAAAAAAGAATACTCAAAGTCAGTTCTAGAACTCTTAAGGCTAGAAGAAGAAAGAATTCTGCAAGACGTCTGTTACTTCATAAACAATATTCCTGAAGTTATATAAAACAGATATGTAAGAAAAGCAAAAGAAGTAATTGTACTGCTATTAACAGGATACCCTCTAATTTAAGTCAAGATCTATATTAAGAATCTCTGGGTTACCGCTATTATAGAATAAGATATTTATAAGAATGTGCTACAGAAGGCCGGATGGGCATTTCCTAGGCCTTTCTTTGTATTTTCAATATTTCTTTCTGCAATAAAAAATATCCCCACAGCCGTTAATCTCGATTTTCTAGACCGGATCTATCTATCTATCGCATTACAGCCCTTTGTTGGACCTTGGCTGCTTTTCTCAGTTTGTTAATCCTATACGCAGTCGGTAGGAGTCGGGATAGCGTAGTCAGTAGAGCGACTGGCTACGGGCTGGACGGCCGAGGAGTCGGGAGTTCGGGTCCCGGTAAATTCAATAATTTTCTCTTCTCCACGTTGTCCAGACCGGCTCTGGGGACCACCTAACCACCGAGCCAACTGGTACGGGGGGCGGGCCTCTTTCCCGGGGTTAAAGCGGTAGGGGCGTGAAGCTGACTACTCACCTCCAGCTAGTGCTGATGTCAAGAAAATGTGGATCTATACATCCACTCCCCCACACGCCTTCATGGCGTAGTGCTTAATTAGTTAAGCACAGGGACAACTTAATCTTTATTAAAATCGTGGTCACAGCAAATTTAGACAAACCGACGACGATACGCTAGTACTCAGCATAGTCATTGGCACAAAGTGTTTGCGACGTATTCCAGCTATTTTTGTATGAATTCATCCTCTATTACCCGTTTTACCCAGCCACCTAACGGTTTTAATTTCTCTGAAAAATAAACCACTGTTACTTGTTTCCCTTCTGGTATTTTTTCTTATTTGCGTTCTGTTTCCGTTTCTTCTCTCGAGGTTCACATTTCTTGCCCTGCCGACGCTGCGCGAAGTGAATTAGGGTGCTTCAGTGCTTTTTTTCTTGAACTCTGTGTAATTCTGGTTCTGCACTTTTCATCTATCTCGTTGCCGGGGCCCTTTGTTTCGCTTGGTGATGTGTGCGGTGGACTGACATGAAATATTCATCCATGGAGACTTGATGGAAGGGGTGGAGGGTGAGCGTGTGACGTCACCCCCAGGGACTATGAGCGTCCCTGCAAAACACCAGAGTACTGACATTTAGTATGGCGAGGGTCAGGTTCCCCAGGGATACCAACATACACGCTTCACAGCCAACAGAGCAGGTCTAGAGATGAATACATATGCCGCTGGTCCTTAGAATATATGTCTGAGCTTCGATGTCTACAAATTGGACGATATTAAAAAATATTTTATTTACACTAAGATCACAGTCTTGTAGAATATATTGTCTGATACATGGTTACCAGAGTTCGGAGGGATACAACGTCTCACTTTTAAAGTTCACTTATACCCTGAAAATGGAGGCAGTATGCTCTTCCGAAACGTGAGTAGATGTCTATCAAACTATACGGCGGCACATACCAAAAGGCCACTGTTTTAATATTCACTATTGCAACAACCTCACATCTCATATTTTGTTTAAATATTTCTCTTTAGTTTTGCCAGTTTTGTCCAAAACTCTGTGCATGTGAGACATGATACTGATTATTAAGTATCTTCAGCATAAATTGCATTGTTATGAATTACTGCCAGCTAATATCGTTACGGCCGGTCACGGTAGCCGAGCGGTCTAAGGCATGTACTGCCTTCGCTCGCTTGGAAAGCGGGATGGTGGGTTCGAATCTCACTCAGGGCATAGATGTTTGTGTGCGTTTTTCTGTGTTTGTGTACAGGTAGAGGGCTTGCGACGAGCTGATCACCCGCCCAAGGAGTCCTACCGAATGTGAAAGATCTAGAGAAACCGAAGTGAACGGAGAAGTTCATGAGGTAGGCCAAGGCCCACTGGGGCTGTAGTGCCAAGGAAAAACAAATCATTACGGTGATCAAATGAAGCAAGACGAGATGAGGACGCTGCGTCTCAGACGAGATACATTTCAGCGGATACCTGAAAGAAAGAGACGAATTCGAAGACCTAGACATAGATGGAAGGTTAATAATATTAACATGGCGCTTAAGGGAACACGATGTCAGGAGGCGAGATTCAACTGGCTCAGGATACAATCCAGTGGCAGGCATAAGGTAATGAACCTTTAGATTCCGTAAATGGCGAGGAATTTCTTGACGATATCAGGAACTAGGACCTTCCCACTAAGGACACTCGCACTGAATTATTATCGCAAACTTTATAACAACCATACCTGACAGTCCGTCTTCCAAATTATGATAACAGACGTAAGATTTGAGGTTTTCATGGCGGTGACTATGGAGAATGCCGTCTTCTGGGATGTGGCGCCATATGGATCTTGTGTGAATCGACGTTTCGTAGGAATATATCGCCTCCATCTTCAGGGTAGAACAATTCGCGAGCGAGGAACCAGCATGGGCATGTGGTTGCAGAATTCTCACGCNGTTCCCCGCTCGCGGATTTTTCTACCCTGAAGACGGAGGCGATATATTCTTCCGAAACGTCGGGTCACACAATATCTACACGGCACCACATCCCAGAAGGCGGCATTCTCCTTATGATCACAGAGATTAATTTAATTTGAATTTGGAGTTGGATACACAGCTAAACTTCGTCCAAATAATTTAAAGTTAAATATTTACGGACGGTGCGTTGTACAGAACAAATGGAGTAGGAGAACCTCACGTTCGGTTAAATTTAACATATGTACTTAAGTTCTAAGCCACCCGGCACACTTCTGCACTGGGACTATACATATGAATCAAATTCCCCTTAATAACATTTTCATATATATATCCTGTACAGTGAATCTGCAACAAATGCAAATAAAATTTGCATGTGAAATCCTGAAAGTAAAACCTGCATTGCAAGGCCCTGTGAGCGCGGCATTTAATCTTCAAATGCCATAGAAAGAGGAAAATATCTTGAGAAGTTAAATGATCATCAGTTTCACAACCACCTCATATCAGACAGAACAATTCTCCCAAATACAAGGAACACAAACAATGAGAGAACGGAATCATATACCTAGAAGCCAACAAAACACATGATACATCAATACAACACCAAAAGAACCCCAAAGAGACACATCTACAATCAGACAAAACACAAGAAAGCATTTTACATACGTCTAATTATAATGATTTAACGTGTTAACAATTAACATTTAAACTTAGAGTAAACACACGCGTAGCGTAGTTGGTTGAGACACTATGCTACAAGCCGGAAGGTCGCGGGATCGAATCCCGATCAGGTGAATTTTTACAATTGACCTAATCCTTCCAGCCGCACTATGACCGTGAGGTCGACTCAGCTTCTAACAGAAATGAGTACCAGGAATATTCCTAGGGGTAAAGGGCGGCCGGTGCGTAAGGCTGACAACCTTACCGTCATCTGTGAGCCGAATGTCTAGACAAAATGTGGGCCTCGACCACTCACAACCCTATGGGCCTTCATGGCCTGGCAGAGGGATAGGTTTACCTATTAGATTTACCGTGAGCACACCTTTTATATACAATGACATTTCATACTAATGAGAAATCAGTATTACTTACTTACTTACTCATGGAGCTGAGCCCTTCTGGAGGAGCCGCCAATTCTGCAGCTACTCAAGAATTTCCCTGCATTTTAAGGAACCCGAAGGTTAATTACCGTGTTCACAAGAGCCCTCCACTGGTTCCTATCCTGAGCCAGATGAATCAATTCCATACCATCCCTTCCTATATCTCCTAAGATCCGTTTTAATATTGTCCACCCACCTACGCCTTCGTCTTCCCATTGGTTTCTTTCATTCTGGCTTCCCCTACCAATATCCTATACACATTTCTCGTCTCCCCCATTCGTACTACATTCCCTGCCCATCTCATCCTCCTTGACTTGATCATTCTAATTATACTTGGAGAAGAGTACAAGTTATGAAGCTCCTCATTATGCAGTTTTCTCCAACCTCCTGTCACTTCATCCCTCTCCGGTCCAAATATTCTCTTCAGCGCCCTGTTCTCAAACACCCTCAGTCTATGTTCCTCCCTTAATGTCGGAGACCAAGTTTCACACCCATACTGAACCACAGGTAAAATTAGTATTGCAATACGTAAACACTGGCCAATTTAGGAATACTAGCGGACGGATGGAGACGAATGTAAGAAAGTCAAACACCTGATGAAGGCTTAATGAGTCGAAACATGTTGCAAGAAATGACGAATGTTCGTATAAAGTGTCAATACTACTCGTACATATTGTGACGACATTTGACACAAATACAGCGCTAAGTTATAACAATTCTAAGTGATCATTAGTTTCTCTCACTATTCCACGGTGTTACGCGTGAGGTTTGGAAGTGGTTGTAACACTTCTGAGGTTACTAAAAATTGTCTGGTTCATTCCTGAATGTTTCCTTTCTGTTTCAGGTAAGGTGCGAGGAAGAATATTGGCTTCCTTATGTGTAAGTAGTCGAGGGATTTTTACTTAGTTATTTCATATTGGAGACGATTTGAAATGAATGCCTAAATACTCAAGTGAATTTTATTACAAATAGTTTAATATTGCGACATAATAAGGTCTGACAGCTAGGTAGAGTGGAGCCAGAAGAAACAGCCATTGCTGTATAAGCATGCAAAAATACCAGAGCCATCGCTAATCAAAGTACACAAGCAATAATGGGAGAACAGTAAGAAACGATATTTTGCATGCGGTCCGTGCCGAGGCCACATAAGGGGTCAATCTGATATCTCGGCAGTTGACGGCCAGTTAGTTCACCTCGGATACCAGTCAACAATTGACAGCTGAATTTGGAGTTTGTCGGTTGGAAGTCAGTCCAGCCCTTGAGCTAACAACTGCAGGAAGTACCGGCTGAGCCAGCTGTCAGAGTATAAGGTTGGCGTGAGATTGTCGCCACCCTGCAAGGACGTGAACCATGAAGTAGAGGAACGTCCGCCATTGGAAGCCGTTACCAAGCAACCTGACTGATGGTGTTCTGTCAAGTGTATCCACAAGCTTGAAGATGTCCAATAAATCCAGTTACCAATCCAAAAACCCGTCTATCGTTACTCAGTCACGTGGCAATATATATTGCATAATGTTAATGCTTTTGGATTTTGGATGTTGACGTACTAATGCAACGGAAGAAATTTTTTAACACCCTAAATTCACTTTACAAATCACACAAAAGAAAAAACCCATT
>NW_019731977.1:0-1214 GCF_002891405.2 Cryptotermes secundus
TGACCAGGTTCCTCTACTTATGTCCCCCAGTGACAGCATGGCCCAATAGTACCTCCAAGCACCGGGTGCCTTCCCTTCTACCAATTTTAATAACAATCTCGCACTTATCTTCCTGTTTTGCGGTGTTCCGTAACCAAGAGTGATGTTTATGATGGCGACCATGATAACAAGGCAACTTCGATTTTTACAATCCAGTGTATTTTATACTTAATTACTGAACACACAGATCCACTGTTGTAAAGAGAATCTCCGTGGAAATGTGGCACTCAACTCTCTTAGGAAGTACTCTGCTTCCATTCCGATAAATATTCACCATATCAAGAAGTGTAGTGATATACATGTTATTTATCTTAAAGAACATAATATTTTAAGGTAAAAGGTAAAGTTTTCCCTGTGCTCAACTAATTAAACACTACGCCATGAAGGCGTATGGAGGAGTGGATTTATAGACACATTTTCCCGACCTCGGCGTTAGCTGGAGGTGAGTGCTGAGCTTCACGCACCTGCCGCTTTATCCCTGGAGACATAACCTCTGGTGCATATTGAATGGAGCTTAGGTGGACCCCCGAGCCGGTCTGGACGACGTGGAGAAGAGAACATTCTTGGCCCTACTGGGACTCGAACTCCAACCACTCGGTCTTCCAGCCCGTAATCAGTCGCTATACCAACTACGCTATCCCTTATCATTATATTGTACACTAGCTGTGCCCGGCCACGCGTTGCTGTGGCTCAGTCTGCCCGTTCTTCCCCAATTTGATTTGCAATTACTCGTCGCACTGCTTCCGCTCCGCGAGTACGACGACCTAAGTTTGATCTTCTGCGAGGCATTATTTGGATGAACTAAAGCAGATCGATTGCACCGAAGAAGAAGAAAGAAAATTATAACAAAAACATATAAAATTGCAAAACATTAAAAAAGGAAAGATCACGACGTGGAAAACAAAGAAGAAACAAAAAAAAATACTAACGAAATATTTCAATTCAAACGCAGATCAATCGACACAGCTCAATTCCACCGCCAATTGCACCGAAAAATAAGGAAAACAGTTAAGAAAACGAAATGAAAAACAATGAAAGAAGAAAAAATAAACTATACTCACGAAATGAACGCCATGGTAAACGACACAGCTCAATTCCAATGTGGATGTGACGTGTTGCACGCGTCAGTAATGCATGTAGCGTGTTTGGGTATGTCACGCTACAAATAACTTTAC
>NW_019731977.1:3272-5816 GCF_002891405.2 Cryptotermes secundus
ATGTAGGTGGGTAGGTAGGTGGGTAGGTAGGTGGGTGGGTGGGTGGATGGGTAGGTATGTAGGTGGGTAGGTAGGTATGTAGATAGAAGTGAACATGAAAGTCAATAAGGTACGCAGAAGAGCAAAGAAAGCATTAGGAAAATTTGTGTACTTAGGATTATTTTTCCATTCCGCTTACAGTTAGTAATATTGCTTTTACGGGGAAGAAACTTTGCTAAGAGTGAAGGGTAATGTAGGTCTGTTTGGGTTTCATGGGATGCGATGTAAAAGCAAATGAAAGAAACTAGTTCATTCAATACTCAGAACAATAACTACTGACGGCAAACTGAATTATCTTTTTATAGAGCGGCTGCAGAGTCTGGATATAAGAACAGGTTGTAAACAATTTTGTTTCGATCGATCACAGATCCGAAATCCGACGAAAGAATTTCGCGTTTCATACCAACATTTAAACGTTTAATGTGTTACTGTCATCGAGCAGACTACATAACGGTAGAATCGTACGCTTATATTCCAGTCCAAAACAAGGCTGCATACCGTCCATCCTGAATCAAATTTTGTTGTCTTTTCTGCCTTTCCAGGACATAACCTATAAACCGACTGGGAGAGCTTCCAGGCAAATCCTTGTGTTCTCAGCATTCATCCTCACCTTCGTGTAATACTTGAGGCCATGTAATTTACGCAGTTCAAACAGCGTCACACACAGTTACATGAGTTACTCGTGTAAAACACCGGACGTAAAACATGTGGCATGTATATTAGTCAGGTGACACGCTGTCTCTTCAGGTCTGCAAAGCACGAAACGGTACAAATTTAGTGACGTGTTAAGTTAAATCATGACGCATTGGTTCTTCACACCTCATTGATCTGCATATTAATCAGATCTATATCCAAGTGACTGCGAAGCTCAGTATGCAAAATGGACACCATAACTGACTCTCGATTTTTTCTTGACTTTTGCAAATTTCCATATTAACAGAGGAGCCGAAATAGTGCAATCGGTATAGCGACTGGCTACAGGCTGGATGATCGAGGGGTCAGAGTTCGAGTCCCGGTAGGATTAAGAAATTTCACTTCTCCATATCGCCCAGACCAGTTCTGGGGTCCGCCCAACTTCCTATGTAATGGGTACTTACTTACTCATGGAGCTGAGCCCTTCTTGAGGAGCTGCCAATTCTGCAGTTACTCAAGAAATTCCTAGCATTTTATGGAACCCGAAGGTTCATTCCCGTGTTCACAGGAGGCCTCCGTCGGTCCATATCTTCAGCCAGATTAATCCAGTCCATACCATCCCATCTTATCTCTCTAAGATCCATTTTAATATTGTCCACCCACTTACATGTTGGTCCTCCCAGTAGTCTCCTTCCTTCCGGCTTTCCCACCAATATCCTATATGCATTCCTCTTCTCCCCCATTCGTGCTACATGCCCTGCCCACCTCATCTTCATTGACTTGATCATTCTAATTACAGTTGGAGAAGAGTACAAGTTATGAAGCTCCTCCTTACACAATGGGTACCGCAGGCTATTACTTCAGGAGTAAATTGGCCGGGTTGTGAAGCTGACCACTCACCTCCAACTAGTGCCGAGGTCAAGAAAATGTGGATCCACTCCCCCATGGGCCTTCACGGCGTAGTGCTTAGTTATTTAAGCACAGGGACAACATTACTATATTAACTATATTAACTATATTAACAGAAACAAGTTACGATTAATGTGATCCACTTAAGACGTGCTGCTCCGGTGAAACAATTTATCAAATCAACAGGAAAATAGTACAGTACTTGGTCGGCAGCAGTTTGCTCAATAACTATCTGTACTATATCAATTGGAAATACAGCAACAACTACAGAATTACATCGATAAAAGCTCTCTGTTTCGTAATGCAAGGACTGCCCAATTTTGGCTGGATATAAGCATTAAAAATGATCAGAAACATCTTTAATTGAATTTGTTGTGTGAGGGCTGCTTAATGGTGGCGGGATGCAGCTCTTTTATAATCATTCAGAAACAGTTTTAACTAACTTACACTAATAAATCGTTTTAGTGATAAGAACAGCATATGCCAGGTCCTTGAGCTTGCATGCGGCTCTTTAAAAACATCTTAAGTAATTTACATTTTGCTTGGAGGCACTAATTTAGCCCCTCTTTATATTTCATATTATTATTAAAAGTAGTGTTCAGAGATTTCGAGTTTTTGTTGTAATATACGAAAATATGACCCGCCTGAATGCAGTGTGGGAAACTTGAAATGGAAAATGTATTGTCGCGTATCGGGCGTATATCGCGACAAATAACTTCTCGTTGTATTTGATGTAGCGAGTTTTATTTCACATTCGCTCATACAATCACCCAAATTACAATCTGACGATTACTGCTACCTGCCGTATCACAATTAGTCCACTCCCAATGCCAGAATACAACTGACTGGTTGCTGGCTAACTCGACGATAGGTCCAGGACTCGCTGACTGACTCAGTACAACTCTGCGGTAGCCACACTAGAACTGGCTGTGAATAGCCTTCGCTTCTCCCTATGTAGCCTCG
>NW_019731977.1:5868-9535 GCF_002891405.2 Cryptotermes secundus
TTAATATATAAATTTTATTATGGTACATGACGAGTATACATTTTAACTCATTTTATAAACGACACATGATGGCGAGCAGTGCAATAGTTTAATGTAAATAACACACCTGAGGATGGCACAGTGACGCCGAAACATGTAGTGAAGTGACAAGTGAGATTGTGTGTACTAGAAGACGGTCAATACATACACATCATGGATTGAAATGGAAAATTAAAAAAGTTTTCCCCCGGCTCTTTTATCAGGAAATGTGAAAGCGGGTTACATCCGCTATGGTCAAAATTGCATAGAAAAATCTGGTGGGAAATGTACCTCCAACAAAACGCGAGCAACTTGAGGCACTATTCCTGCATTTTTCTTGAAAAGCTGAGAAACATTGCGAAAGTTATGAGTCAGTATAACCGATATATAAAAGTAAAGCCATGGAGTCCCATAGGTTTGTGAGACTTCGAGGCTCAAACATTATTTAGATAATGGGCTCGCAGATGGCGGTGATGTTGTGAGCCTTGCGCGTCTGCTGCCCTTTACCCCCCAGGAAGATTCCTGGTACTCGTTTCTGTTAGAGACTGAGTCGACCCCAGGGCCATAGTGCGGCTGTTATGATTAGGTTAATTGAAAACTCCAATGGTCTCATCGAGAATGGAACTTGTGGCCTTCTGGCTTGCAGCATAATGCCTCAATAACTACGCTATCTCGCGCACGCAGTATAGCCAGTATTCGTTTCCAAAAGCAATTCCGTGACCACCTGAGTAGGAAGTAGCTCTGCAAAGTAGTGGGTCCTCACAAAATGCCTGTAAAACAATAAACAATCTATTCCTCTGGATACAATGATGAACATTCTGGTCACCCCTCTCTTAACTCCGGCATCATTAAGTGCCGACGTAAGGCATTTTGAGAATTGCATTGATCCGCTTCATGCCAAGACAAGAAGCGCTGAAAAAGTTAAATACAACGGCAGGACGTGGCAGTCGTTCTGCCTACTTAATCAAGAGGAGCTCTCAGGCATAATTCATCACAGTGTTTGGACCACTAAATAAATTCGGTACTAAATTTCAGGAGATTTCTGTCTTTGTTTCCCAGTGCGTGATCGGAGAAATAGCGAGGGTGTGAAATGAAAGCGCATTAGTGTACAAGTAAAATGTCATATGGGAGAGTGGGTGAGTGCGTCAGTGCGTGAGTGAATACTGTACGGAAGAATAGCTGATTGGATTAGTGCGTGAATAAAATATTGCACAGAAGAGTGGGTGAATGCATTAGTGGGCAAATAATCAAGCGCTCGAATGAGTGAGTAGGTGAGTATTAATACTGTGACATGACGCCCGACAGCCGGAATAGTGAAGTCAGAATAGACGTTCATTGTTAGGCAACGACTCGGTAAACACATCCCCACGGCTACGAACACTCAATCACAAATCGAGTAATTTCCGTTGCTATGCAGCGGGGTGGTAAACACGCCTCGTCAACAGTAAAGGCTGTGTTTTCTGCCTAGTCCTTGCCGAGGAGTTCTCTTGAAGCCAATTGGCGCTACATTGCAGTTGAGGGTTCAGCTGTGGAGTGTTAACCAGCGGGAAACGGAAGCTGAAGAATCTCCATTGCTAAGATTCGTTAGCAGGAAACGTCTAGCGAAAACACTGTAGATGAATAATCATTGTTGAGAGCTGTTATCACGTAAAGACTAGTACAAATAGAATGCGAAGACTTGGTGTGGACGTGGAAATCGGCAATAGTGTAATAATTTTCATTTCATGCATCCTGTTGTGTTATAATAAATATCCTCTTTATTAAAACCGTCACAAGACAACGATATCAATGTCAGTGCCTAGTTTTGGCTCTGCTACATGTTTCGGATATTAATAGCCATCATCAGCCAAATACAGGGCTAACATATATGCACCACTGAACTTCAGTATTAATAAAATTGGATACAATAATATTAATATGTTAAAATACTTGACGTAAAAATAGAATAAATTAGATACATAAAAAACAGAGTTATAGTATAAAACAAGAATAAAATTCTTCGATTGATGCTTTACATCATCGAGTCAGTCGTTGCTTTTTGTGATTTTGTTGTGTTCCCACAGACAAATTGTAGTATTCTATATTTTGTATGTATATAAAATATAGAATACTCCACTTTGTATGACTCGATGATGTAAAGCATCAATCGAAGAATTTTATTCTTGTTTTATACTATAACTTTGTTTTTTATGTATCTAATTTATTCTATTTTTACGTCAAGTATTTTAACATAATATTATTGTATCCAATTTTATTAAGACTGCAATTCAGTGGTGCACATATGTTAGCCATGTATTTGACTGATGATGGCTATTAATAGCCGAAATATGTAGCAGAGACAAAACTAGGCACTGACATTTATATAGTTGTGTTTTGACGTTTTTAATAAAGATATATATAGTATAATAATTATTTGTAGTTACGGCCTGTAAGTGATCAATAAATCTATTCAGTTGTCCAAACCCCATATAGAGTTATTGATACACGTGACAATATGAAACAACAGCAGAAGTAGCTGAAATTTATCAGATAAACAAATGTTTACAGTTATTGCTTCTCCACTTGAGCCGGCAGGACACATCACTTTCTTATTTTGAATTAGTTTCCTTGAGCTGCGTTCAGACCCGATAATTCAGATTCTGTGTACAAGTTTAGAACGAGTATGCCCATTAATATTAACAAGTCTCCTCCATGATGTTTTTCTCCCTCTTTTAATTAATATTCGCAGTGAGGCTACGAATTTCGCCGTTTGTCCACCATTTTGTCACTGCATAATATCTAACAACATTGAACAGCCTTATTTCTCTTTTACACTTCTTCTTCTTCTTCCGAGGTCATTACGAAGACAAATCGTTTTAAATCATCGCGTAGAAGTCATATATCTATCGACCTGTTCCGATCCCAATTTATTTGAACTGATATTTCTATCTCATTAAAGACGTTCATGCTACCTTTTTCTTGGTGACTGTAGTATACTAATTTCTGCAGAATTTGTTCTGCTGTCAAGAAAAAGGAAACAATCAAGACTTGTTTGCTTCATGCTTCACGCTGGTTTCTTGATTGGTTTTCTCTTTAACCCTGAAGCTGGGGGTGATATGTTTTCTCCGAAACGTTGGTTAACTCTTAACCGACTAATGGCGCCATAAACCAGGAGATAAAATTCTTTATAACTACGACTGTGAGCTTATCAGATCCCAAATAGGATTCGAATTTTTCAGAAAAGACGCATTTTGGAGGAAAGAGCTGTTCCGCCTTGATAAGTTATCTTTGGAGAAATGGCTTATTTGTATCTGTTTCAATAAACATGCACATTCTCCTCCTAGAAACAAATATGACGTACACTTTCAAAAAATTCTGAAGCTAAGAATAGTTCTAAAACTATGTCATAGAGACATGTTCCATTCTATATGGAAATGGAACATATGTGCAATCCTCGAAGTAGTCGCTGTGAATAATGAAGTTTACACTAGATTATGACGAAATATACGAAGGGGGACCCAAAAATAACCGGAACCGACCTGTTGCGCGCGCATGCTTTGTAGTTACGAGTTGTGCTGCTAGGTGGTGTTAGCTGGGGGTCTCCCGCGACTGTTAGTGAGCTGGCATCAGTCTGAGTTAAGTGGTTTGTCTGTGGTGCTCTGTTGTGTGC
>NW_019731977.1:10308-38696 GCF_002891405.2 Cryptotermes secundus
TAAAGGCTTTGAACAGTATCCAGCCTCAAGAATTCCAGCACTGTTTTGAGCAGTGGAAAAAGCGTTGGGACAAGTGCATTAATGCACATGGACAATACTTTGAAGGGGACTAATATACAGTTCAATAAAAATGCAAAAATAAAAGATAACAAAAATAAATTCCGGTTATTTTTGGGTCCCCCCTCGTATTTTCGTTCTTATTAGTAATGAGCTGTGTGTTCGAGTAGTCTTAGAATAATATAGTGTGCCATGACAGCTGATAGCCAGAATAATGGAGCAAGAAGAGGTCATCCGTTGCGTGGTAACGACCAGTAAACAGCATGTGACAAAATCGAAGTCAAAGTCACATTGCGACTGACGGCCAGTCAGTAAGTCTTGGTGTGGAGCCCCATCTGGAACACATGACGAGATATTTATTACTATTTGGCAGCTACTGTCTTGTTTTTGTGGGGCGCCCTCTCTCATGAGAGGGCGGGTCTGTATTTTTTATATGCTGCCGGCCCTTGCCAACGCAGTTTTTCTCGGGTCCGAGTCCCTTGGGACTCACGACCATATTTTACACTATCAAATTTGAGACTTCCATTTTCGTCGCCTCCTACGACTCGCAGGATCACGGTGGAGGTATTCGACCCCGCCTCCACACGGGTTAGCATGTGACAGAGAGAGTCGGAGATGCTTTACGACTGGCGGTTTACCGCCAATCAGTTCGTCTTGGAGTCAGGCCCATTCAGGCCCACGACTAGCATGTGACAACTGTTTCCGCATCAATAAATACGCACGCAACAATAGAGGAACTGTTGGAAATGGTGTTTTCTATTGAGTCCGACCCGAGGCTATAGAGTGAACACGAATTAGACAACTTAGTAAGTCGAGAATATGAAGTAATTTGGAGCAATGATTTAGGAGCGAGACAGTTGCCTGCCAGTAACGACATGAACAGAAGATATTGTTTGGATCCATTACCAGGCAACAACTAGTGACGATGAACTGAGAAGAATTAACTTGGGCTGTAGTGAAATTTCAGACTGTGTAGATCAGCGAGAGCGCTATAATTGCTTGTAGTTACGAGTTGTATATAAATGGTCATTAAATCCAATTACCTATTCAAACACCGCATCTAATAAATAAATTGTGAAAATACTTTAATGTATGTGAAAATGTAAGGAGAGTTAGGCCGCTCTAGTGCGGGAATATAGTTTTATTTACAAGGTCTCTCCCACAAGAATTGTGTTCTGATGATCACAAAAATGGCGTAAGCAACCAGCACGAATAACAAAATTGTTTCTGAAAGTGAAGTGCAGAGCTTTGTATACTGGCACACAAATATGTCAGTATTGTGATGGAGCATGGTCATCTGCTAGGCAACGTTTCGGCAAACACATTCTCGAGGTAACGTAGTCAACATTAGGACCTCGGCTGCTTAGTAGCCAACGTTTTAGTAAGCAAATTTTCGTGACAAGAACAGTTTACATGTATACGCGCAAGCCACAGAGGGCTTCCACGGATGCGAGCCAGCCTATATATAGAGCAGTGCAGAGAAGAACGACAGTATTCGTCAGACAGACCTCGTTCAGTGAGTTCAACATGTGAGCAGGTTTCATTGTTCGTCATTCGTCACAGTAAGAAGAAAAACACTCGTGATTAAGCAAGGAATGGAGCGAGTCTTAGACAGTCATTGACTGTGAGCTGCTATAATTGAGTGTAATTGTAAAGAAGTGCCAAAAATCCAATCATCTAATAGAGAAGCCACTATTATTAGTCACTTAAATCCCGATACGTGACAATATTCCCATATAAAATGAGTAGTGGGATAAACACACGAAATATTAAAGTGGAAGCCCTGAGAACTCCATTCTGAGTACCCTTTCCATGCCCTTTTGCAGCGCTGGATGTCAGTGATAATGTTCGGTATTTTCATAACAGAAATACTCATGAAGTGCACAGATGTGATTCTCAAGATATAATATTCTCGTTAACAGAACTTTGGGCTGAGTATTCAGGCGCTCTTCCGTGTGAAGAATAGATTAACCGTGGAAGGAAATCACGGTGGATATTCAATTGAAGAGACAATCCCTCTTATCAGAGAACAATATTCTGATAGCGCTCGACGATTCACGGATACGCTAGGAAATATTAAAAGCAAGTTTTACAGCTACTGAAAGCGTGAAAGCATAGGTTATATGTGGGAGGGGGGACAGGGAAATCACATTAGTAGTCTCCAAGAGCTCACTTAGTGACCAGTGGCGTGCACGTGACTTGAACAGCGACATCGCGGAGCAGGGTTTTCATTCATACAGGACTTTGTACCAATTCATTGCTTGACGTCACTGTTCTATCAGGATCAGTAGCACAGTGTGGAATGGGGAGGGAACATGAAGGGTTCATATGCCTTAGATTGTACCGAATGTGACGGAAAGGTGTTAGTTGTTTTACGACCAGATAAATTAAGTGGGGGTTCAATTCAATGGGGAAGTAATCGCCTATTACAATGTTATTTGGACTGCATATACATTCCATATTGTAAGTAAATGTATTTTCTTGTATTTTGTTAAATGTTCAAAATAACAATAATATTTTAATAAAGATTATATAGTTTTATGTGGACTACAGTTTATGTATCAGCCTGCCACAGCAGCGGCGCGTTCTAGGGCCTGAACTGTCTTCCCTCTCTCACGAGTTCGTATCCCACTCAGGGCATGGATGTTTGGTGTGTGTAAATGTTTATTCTGTATTTGTGTTCTCCTGTGTGTAGGTAGCGATCTTACGACGGACTGATCACCCGTCCAAGGCGTCCTACCGTCTGTGAAAAATGATTACTGAACTGAATAAGAGGCCTGGGACATGAATGGGCTGGAAGAGCCATTGAAACAGTTATGCATATGATGATAAGCTGATATGATAAATACATTGGTGATTATGATCATGATGATGATGAAGAAGAAAAAATTTGTGCTGATGAAGATGATTATGATGAAAATCAGGTGGTGATTGTGATGATGATAAGGAGGATAATAGGAAAAAGCGGTTACGGGAGAACAAGATAAGAGTGGAGAAGAAAAAGAAAGAAGAGGGAAGAAGAAAGAGATGAAGAAGGAGAAGGGAGAAGGAGACAGAAGAAGAGCAGAGGAAGTTGAAGGAGGAGAAAGGGAAGAGGATTGTGTGGAGGTTTAATTGCATGCACCCAATACACCTCTATGGAAAATGTATCTTCGATAAATTAAGCGTGACGTTGTGGCTGAACTCCACTGGTTTAGGACAGGGTCCAAAGGAGGGCTCTTGTGAACACGATAATGAGCTCTTGCTTCTCAGAATATCAGAACCGTCTGGAGTGAGGAATATCACATGAAGGAGAGCAGCCACGAACCCTCATGGGGCGGTATTATCGATTTCCGTATCGGGAAAACATTTTTTCACTCTATCAAAAACACAGTAGGGCTAGACTTTTATGAGACCAATTGATGGCGTTTTTGTTTCAGCTTAGAAAACCTGTAATGTGTTCACAGGTTAACAGGAATTGGTTGTGTAATTATCGAGAATATTATCAGATTATATCATAACCTTCCGATTCTAATTCTTACATTATATATTTTGTAACTGTACGCACTAGCGGCCTCCGTAGTCTAGAGGTAACGTTTCCACCTCATGACTCGTAGTACGCGGGTTCAAATACCCGGCGGAGGTCGTCGAATTTTTAAGGGCGGAAAAATTCAGGGAACAAGTCCTCCGGGAGGGACTTTAAACCGTGGGTCCCGTGTCGTAGCTTTACGGCACGTAAAAGAACCTCATACCTCCAAAGGAGGTCACTGAGCAAAATTGCGGACGTTTGCCGCCCAGCAGCAGTCACTAATACCTCCGGTAGATGGGGGAAGCATTATAGATACTTCTCAGCCAGTAGAGCCGGTCTCGCTGGCTGGGCGGGACTGATGGTAAGCACCAATACCGGTAGGATATAGAGACTGGTAGAAATCATAGAGGGAAGCACACTGGACCACTACAGGTCTAAGTGCATGGGGAAACCCACCCTCTCTAATAACTAACTAACTAACTAACTAACTAACTAACTGTACGCACTCAACAAATGAGTCAAAGCAAAGAGGTCGGTCGTCTTGAAACTGGTCCCTGTATTTTAAACTTAGTGATGGATGGATGTAACGGAAGAAGGTTGCGAAGATGGCAGGCAAAACTGACTGCGAATCGTGTGGAATGATAGGATTGATATTAACCGTTCTCATCCTTCAAATTCTACCGCTGGAGGGTTTATCCTTGGGTACTTAGCTGGTTAACCGGTCACAGTAGCCGCGCGGGCTAAG
Source organism: Cryptotermes secundus (assembly GCF_002891405.2). Taxonomy (NCBI): domain Eukaryota; kingdom Metazoa; phylum Arthropoda; class Insecta; order Blattodea; family Kalotermitidae; genus Cryptotermes; species Cryptotermes secundus. The sequence goes on from NW_019731977.1 coordinate 14,619, forward strand.
GCATGCAATCTCTTCTTTCTCTCGGAAGCTCAGATCATGGGTTCGAATTCCATTTAAAGCATGGTGTGTGTATGCGTTTATCCTGTGTTTAGGTAGCGGCTTTGCGACCAGCTGATCACACGTCCAAGGAGTCCTACCGTCTGTAAAATGATTATGGAACTGAATAAGAGGCCAGGGCCCCCCTGAATGGGCTGGAAAAGTAGTTGTAACTAACTGTATCTTAACTTGTTAACAAGTTAGTTAATTAATTAGTTACCGGTTTGTTAATTGGCTAGTTGGTTAGTAGTTAGCTGGATCATTAGTGATCTAATTGGATAATTATGCTCTTAGTCATGAATCAGTTACCTAATTAGTTACATGAATGAATAGGTAACGGATATCAGGCAGAGAAATAATCATTGGAGCGTGTAATTACGTAAGATTTGAAGTTCTCAGAGCAGTGATTATGAATAGTCCTATCTTCTGGGATATAACGTCGTGTAGTCTGTTAAAATTCAACCGACGTTTCGGATGAACATGCCACCTCCATCTTCAGGGTAAAGGAATAAGCCAAGGAAGAAACCAGCACGAAAGCTCTGTTTGCCACCTGCTTTTATGCTTGTTTCTTGCTTGGCTTACTCTTCGACCCTGAAGATTGAGGTGACATATTTTTTCGAAACATCGGTTGACTTTCAACGCACTGTAGGACATTATAACCCAAAAGACAGAACTGTGCATATTATGAATTTATAGCCCTTACTATCTCATAAAGCCGGTCACGGTAGCCGAGCGATCTAAGACATGTACTATCTTCGTTCGCTGTTTGCGTTGTCCTGTGTTTAGGTAGAGGCCTTGTGACGAGCTGATCTCATAACATTCATACGAGTATACGAGACTGGAGCAGCAGGAAGGGAGTAGGAGTGTTTAGCGAGCGAAAGTTTCATAATTACGAAAACAACACCTCTTGTTAGCAGTAGGGCCTGTAGTTGTTTTGTTGATTGATGTTATATTGCCCTCTCCAATCGCCGGAAATAAATCCCAGACATGTTATTGGCCGGGGCAGGCTGATCAGAAATGCCACTCGTCAGAACATAATTTATGATGCCTACAAAACTAATATGTTTCATGTTATATACGTGTATTCATGATTAAACTCAGTTGGCTGATGTACATAAGGTCATTAGGGATTTCAGAGAAGGATATTAATTGAAGAGATTACAAACCTTATTGATAGGGCTTGATAAAATGGAACTGTCAAACTCGCATTTCTATGACAATCAGTCGACATGACACTGATTTCATTTTCAAACTGAGAAGTGCTACAGTAAGAGTGGGGGGGGGATTCTCCCGCAACATCGAAATGGATGCTAATTATGCACTGGGTTAGCTACTTCAGTTTCAGATAGAAGTCCTTGTATTTTCAATGCCCTTATATACCTGTGAGTCCCATTCTCCCATTCAGAATCTATTAATTAGTAATATCACGTGTAGGGTGGTACGCGTGCCGAAAATGATGGGTTCTAGTTAGGATGATTGGATTTATTAGCGCCTTGGTTACAAGTTCTCTTAATCAGACCTAAATACAGCGCTATTGCTGCTTTACACACAATGGCCCCCTCCTGATAAGGCAATTAGAACAATCTCACTGAATCATACATTCAAGATATTACTATGAATAAAATCTTCTAATCACACTTAAAGTCTTCACAGGTTTTCTAAAAACTTCCTTTGGCTGTCTCCTACCGAGAACTGAACCGAAATACTGGTGTTATTATTGTTATACAGGGTGATTCATATAGAACCGGCCCGACGAATGAGCTGTAATATAAAATATACCATACAGATATTAAAGTAATTTACACATGTCTTATCTTGGATTGTGTGCCGTGATCAGAGCAGGTGTTGAAAGTGTCCGCCGTTTTCAAGTAGGCACTAGAAACACTCGCTGTTCAACAGTGTACGCCATGACTGTCGCCTGCGCACTGCAGACACGTTTCGGGATTGTCCTTGACCTTGTAGCATAAGGGCTGCCACTTGCCGGATCATGAGCACACCATTCGACTCAGCACGGCCTGCGGATTATTATGTCGTAATTGTGAGCGGTTATATGCATCACCTGCGGAATTATTAGCAAATTCATCGGGCCGGTTCTATAAGATTCACTCTGTATTTCCTACGTGAGGAGCACGCACAGAAAATCCAGTTCTACTATTGCATAAGGAAGACCACACAGAGAGCAAGACACGTGATTCCTAGCCAGGGTCTTCATTGGTACGCTGTTGCCTAGCAACGCGCAATAAGATTCCTCCACTGGGACACATCTTCCATTGTTGCCTTGTGTGTATTCTGTCGCGGGGTGTTCACCGAACCATTACCTAGCAACGCTCTGGCCATCCAGGTTACAGTACTTTGTATAATGGCGTTATATTAATTACTAAGACTGTTTGCCCTTTTACAGGTACCAGTTCGTTTTATTTTAAATGTACCTAAAGAAATGAACGAATGTATAAGGGATGGGCCTTCTTGGCCCTTGCACCGCGATCACAGTGATCTGTTGTGTCTCTACCTAAAGATAAATTCTGGCCATAACGGGCAATCTGCTTTAATAATTTTACAGTGGACAAGAAAAAGTTTTTCTTGTTTTAATTACATGCAGTAGCTCCATGTCGCCACTCTTCATGTAACTGTGGTTCTCCTATAATGCCCTGATACTTCCTTCTGTTCACAACTAACAGACAGTTCGTTTAGTGATGTTGTATCGACTACCAATAAGTCGTGTCCATAAAAACAGATGTGTGTGGTGTGAACTGCGCTGATTCTCCAGCCTTGTAAATAGTACAATAATAATTTCCCTCCACTGCTTAGACAAATCTTACTTATTCCAAATAGGATAAATAAGTTCATAAACCTCAGATTGTAATATTTCACCTCATCTTTCTCTGTTGGAATTTATCAATAACTGACGTTTTATACTATTTAAAATATTCAATAGCTATTTCAAACTCACAAGGACTAGGCTCAGATGAGTATATTTCAATCTACTTAACGTTAATAACCCCACGCACTGTACCTTCAATAGCTGGCAGAATTAATTCTTCCACCCACTCGAAATATCATGAACATGTATATAGACATATCCTTCACAGGGTAAGTTCTAGGGTTTTAACTCACCTTAAAATCTGTAATGCCTCTATACAGTCCTTAGTATTCATGTTCTTACTGTCTGTTTCAACCTCATTAATTTTGCCTTTCACATATTCTTTCTTTTTGTTCTTGTACCATATATACGCCTATACCTTCTATCCAATTAAAACTAATTCCATTAAACAGGCTTCTAGTTGAGAGCTCATAATATTTCAGTCAGCCAACAAATTCGCTTTCTCCTGTGGAAGCCATCGTTTTATTACTGGGTTCACAGAGCAAGCAGTTGGGCCTAACGCGAGCCAATTGATTCTAGTTTGCATCTTGTGTTTTTGAGAACATCTTTAACCCCTTTCCTTGTATTTAAAAAAGTAAAAGTAGGCTTATGAAATCACAGTGCTGTCTGTATGTCTGGATATCCATTCTACTAACTTTTCATTGCCTGAACCAATTTTTACGAAACAGTATGTACATCACGGCACCTGAACTCATCTCAGCTGCGTACTTCGTAAATCCCTCTGTATCTGCATGTGTATCCCCAACGTTGCTGGGCAACTGCGAGGTAAATATGTTACCATAGAAACAAACACACACGCAACAGAAGAATTGTTGGACCCGTCGTTTTCTATGCAGCCCATGTCGTATCAGAGGAAAATAGGCTATTAGTTCTTCCAAGAAGATCTTGTTGATTATCCTATCTACAAGAATGCGTCTTCAGTGATCTTTTTATTTCAGGTTTTCTAACCAAAATGCCATAAACATTTCTACTCTTTCGAATTCGCCTTACGTTCCTCACCAACCTCATCATCCTTCATTTAGTCACTTCAGTTATACTTGAAGCAGCCATAAATAAGGTGGCCATTATACTTCCAGAAATATATGATAGAAAAGTACAATTTGAGGTTCTCATCGTGGTCGTTACGAAGAGTTTTGTCTTTTAGAAAATAAAGACTTGTAGTTTGATAAAAGTCAACAGATGTTTACGAGGAAATATATGTCGCCTCGGAAATGGTGGTGGACTTTCATCGAACTACATGGAATTACATAGGGGCACGCGGTAGCGTAATTGGTTGAGGCACTATGCTACAAGTCGGAAGGTCGCGGGTTCGAGTCCCGATTAGGTAATTGGATTCTTTCAATTGACCTAATCCTTCCAGCCGCCATTATGACTCTGGGATTGACTCAGCTTCTAACAGAAATGAGTACTAGGACAACCTAGTGGACTAGTGTCCACAACCACTTCTTCACTGCCGTTGCTTGGTAGCGGCTATCAACTCGAACGTTCCGTTTTCTGTGGGTTCCCGAAAGATCTCCGGCCTCAGCTACCAGCTTCTCGAAGCAACAGCTCGTAACGGCTGAACCGCGGTAGCCCTCTAACTAACTAACTGCAATAGCTAACTGGCCTTGCTTATACCTCGGGACAGAACGTACAGAAAACGTCATTTACAACAGCTCTTCTGTCGTTGTTTGGTCTACTGCTGTCATGACTTGACTAGTGAGCTACTGCTAGGCAACAGGTCTGTTCCCATAGCCGTTCCCTGCCAACGGCTGTCTCTGCTGGCTTCACAATTCTCCCTTTCAACAGACATGCCACAATACGTTAATCTCGAAACTCATTCTAGTAGAAATGTACCGGTGCTGGAAAGTATGTACATTAAACAGATCAATCACGCTGTACAGCCCAAAGAACTACATTCTGATATTTTTCTCTGTGGCTACGCCCTTCGAAGGGTTCAAATACTGATGTGCCTCCGTAATGCAAACAGAATCCCAGGCATTTTATAATGTTGCTTCTTTATGCGTGCGAATGTTCCTCTTCTTCCGAGATCAGAGACTCCTAATCGAAAGAAATTTACAAGCAGACATATATTCTGCCCCACTTACATCTCGCAGTGAACATGCATCCGGGTCTAGGAACACACGGAACATTTTAACTCATTTCTTGTTCGAGTTCTGTAGCAACTAGAAATGTTGAGAAGCATAGATCGTACTTGGTACTTTGCTTTGTTGGCGTCTCTCTCTCCCCTTTATATTTCTGTTCATCTTTTGAACGTCATTTCTTTCTTTCTTTCTTTCTTTCTTTCTTTCTTTCTTTCTTTCTTCTTCTTCTTCTTCTTCTTTGCCTTTCTTGCCTCCTCTATAGACTTCGTCATCTTTTCACAGCTTTCTTTTTTTCCCTCTTTATCTTCCTCCCATTCAGTTCCTTAGTCTTCGTCGTAGTAGTCGTCCTCTTTGGTCCTCATAAATTTCTTCCGTGTCTTTTGCGTTATCACCCTCTTCCTCTTCTTCCGTCTCTTCGTTATTATTCCTCTCTTCGTGTTTTCTTTTCCTTCGCCTTTCTTTCTTCTTCGTAGTCTTCTTATTCTTTATCATTGCCATCTTATTTTACAACCAACACTGAACACTACCGCCAGCACCGAAACTGTTACTACTACTGCTGCTGCTGCTACTACTGCTTATGTGAATGACTCCCCTTTGTCCTGCACAAAAATGAGAAAAACTTCCATACACTGAACTAGATCCAAACCCGCGTTCTCAGTTTTAGCCGTCCTAACACTAAAAGCGCCGGTCACGTTAGCCGAGCGGGCTAAGACATGAACTGCCTTCACTCGCTCGGAAGCCGGGATCGTGGGTTCGAATCCTACACAAGGCATGGATGTTTCGTTCTGTGTTATCCTGTGTTTAGGTAGAGGCCTTGCTGACGAGCTGATCACCCGTCCAAAGAGTCCTACCGTCTGTAAAAATGATCATGAAGCTGAGAAATCAGCCCTACGCTCCGAAGTGGGAGCGATAGTGGAAAAAAGACAAACACTACGTGTAAAAGCATACTGAAGAGCGTAACCATCGGTGATGAACATTACAGTGTCTTAATATCGGAGAATTTCATGTTTAGCGACATTAACATTACCAAATGTCTGTATCCTCAGAAATGGAAGTAAATGGCTTCAACACACTGTTGCACGTAAGATATAGAAACATAAACATAATATCGTGGGTAAATTTTCGAAGTTCAAACAGTTGCTGGTCTGTAAGGATTCCACGCGAGGTATTTAAATGCCAAGCATTGCTCGCATCGCAGTTGATTATGTTCAAATACTGTGGCATAGCTGAGCTGAGGCCTCCGGTTGCTAATGACAACCGAACCTCATGGGTCAGGGTTTGTGGAGCAAACTGAACTGTAACAGTCCGTCAGACCCTGCATACGAACACGTACAATGGCGCGCTATTATGAGATCTGTTATACGAAATATATAAAATTAAAATGGAAAAGTCATGCTTGGCTATTATAAAATTATTTGACAACAGCGTCCAGTGTGACTCAGTATGTATTTGTATAATGCATTTACATGTTTCGATCAGTTGTGGCCATCTTCAGAAAGCAACTAACCGAAATAGACAAATCAAACCGAAATATGTAAAGGTATTATGTAAATATATACTGAGTCACTCTGGACTGTGATGTCAAATTAAAATGATAATAATTAACTAGCGTGACGGACCAGAATAAAAAAGTTACATTAATGCATTGCTGCTTGTTTCTCTCTCTCCGTATCTGCATACCTGCCAGTCCACACATAAAAAAAATAGATTTGGGTGAAAATAAATAAGTGCATTTTCGAAACAGTTGCAGATATAAACACAAAATAACATGAAAACAGCAAGGAAACTCATATCTAGAGATATTCCATATATTTTCCTTTAATTATACTCTGCAAATGCCAACGCGACATTCAAATTCTCACCATGTTCGCCGTAACCGTGACACATTGACATTGGCCATGGCATGTGAAATTCGCTATTCACGGAATTGTGGCAACGGAAGTTGATATACCTCGTCTTTCACATATTTCCATAGGTAGAAGGCCCGGACATCTAGGGGGCCAAGGAATATATCCTGCTTATCCTGTCCAAACCTTTTACACCTGAGACCATTTTTTCTTTCATAGTGATCGGAGCGCCACTCGAGGCTAATATTTTACCATCAGTGTCACCAACGAAAGCTTAACGAATTTCCTTGTTGTTTCAAGTTGTTTCATGTTTGCATCTTCAACCATTTCGAAAATACGCTAATTTCTTTCAATCCAAATAATTTATTTATTATAGTCCCGTAATTCTGTCGCCGAAAACTCTAAATGGATTTCGAATAGAATTATTATGACAAATGTATTACTAATATTTGTCGATCACGGTAGCCGACCGGTCTAAGGCATGAACTGTCTTCATTCGCTCGGAAGCCGGGATCGTGGGTTCGAATCCCACACAAGGCATGGATTTTTGGTGTGTGTGCGTGAGCGTTTTCCTGTGTTTGTGTACAGGTAGAGTCCTTGCGACGAGCTGAGCACCCGCCTAAGGAGTCCTACCNCTACCCAGTGTCTAAGATCTAGTAAACCAAAATGAAACGGAGAGTTTCAGGGAGGTAAACCAAGGCACAAATTGGGGCTGTAGCGCCAAAGAAAAAAAAAATTACTACAATTTATTACTTGAAATTGACTTTATATTAAAGATGGTCAAGTATAAGATTATACAACAGAAATGGAAATTATCATATTTTTTAATCATTTCATGTTAAACTGGTCGCTCTTAATGTTAGGCAGTTTAATAGTTATCTGTGGGACAGGGGCATACAGTCAAGCTGACGTGATAATGCATTATAATTCCTTCCCCTGTGTTATGAGGAGAAGAATTCTGAATATCCTGGAAATAATGGTGCCAGTTCGACCAAGCTTATACAGAGTCCTAAGGCTTCAATTTGAGATCTGGGTTATTAGAATCACTGTGCAGACTACCCTCTATTTAATTCATGCTACAATATTGTGTCACATACACATTATTCTGAACAAATGGGTTTAATCTCCCGTCCTCTTAGTGCACAGAAGCGCCATTTCAGGCCGCAGCTACTAGAATGCATAATGCAATACCCCTTCAAAAAAGACGAATCCAGAACTAAAAATAACTGCCATTATATTTCAGTTATGATCCTTGTTTAGACAAGGGAACTGGCTGATTCGAATACTTTCTGATGTCTTTGGAATTACGCGAGGAGTTGCTTCAGGTTAACATTTCTCCTTCGTCTAGTGTAGTGTTACTGCAGCGAGAAGAGAAATAACGCAATACTCGTATATAAGGAAGAAAGTCTTACTTCAAATAGCAAATAAATTGGTTTATAAAGAGAAATATACAGTAAAGATAAAGTACAAGACGAAGGAAACAATAAATTTTTCCCATGTCAAACATTTAATACTCATGACCGGGATCAGTGAAACTTGCCTGTGGATCTTATTCTGAGTAGAATGCACCCAGCTCACAGCGTTATAACTTACTTCTCAGAGATTCATTTTAATACTTGCATACTTGCATCCATGAGGGGCACTATGCTACAAGACGGAAGGTCGCGGGTTTGATTTCCGATGAGGTCATTGCATTTTTTCGATTTACCTAATCCTTCCAGCCGCACTATGGCCCTGGGGTCGACTCAGCCTCTAAGAGAAATGAGTACCAGGAGTCTTCCTGGGGTAAAGGGAGGCCGGCGCGTAATGCTGACAACCTCACTTCCATCTGTGAGCCTATTGTCTACAGAAAATGTGGGAGCCTCGACGTCTCACAGACCTATGGGCCTTCACGGCCTGTTACAGAGATAGCTTTACCTTTACTTTTTAAAGATGTAATTAATTATAATCCATTATTTTTTTCTAATTTTAATCATTTTCAAATTTTTAAAATATGCCAAATTTATTATTTTCTTGAACTCATCCTCTTCGAAACTTACTGGCATATCCCAAACGTCGCATTTTCGGAATATTGTGAAGATTTCCATACTTCGAACAGCTTGAAATATTCTAAATATCTAGATTCTTTATTAATTTTGATTTTTCTAATTCATTGTCTTTCCATAGGTTTCTTTCTTGCCAAGTTATTCCAATGAGACTATCTAAACATCATCAGATTTTATTTTCCTTGACTGTTTTTATAATTTTATAATTTTTATAATTTATATATATATTTATAATAAAATTATAAAAATTATAAACTTTTATAATTTTATAATTTCGGTCTTCATACTAACTTTCAATTTTCAAAAAATATCTGCGGATTTGAAATATTCCATATCTTCCTAAATTTCTTTGTTTTTATATGTTCTTTCTACGTAGACTTTTTTTAACACTGGAAAATGTTTCATATTATTTTATGAAAATGTTCATAATATTTTAAACTTTCTACAGTTATACGTATTGGGACGATTAAGTTTTTATTAAACCAGTTTTATATCATTCATACGGTCACTGCATATGATTTTATATTCTGTATATTTAACGACATCAAACCACCTCTATGGGTGACCTTCCCTTGGAATGCATGTGAGATTGATTTTATGCAGTTTAATATCTAAACTGATCTGGACTGTCAAAATTGATATATATCGTAAATAAATAAACATAAAAACGCCTGGGGATTCAAAGTAACAAAGAGCGCATGTGCAAACCGAAGTGGAGTAACATTTTACTCCTATTTTAGACTTCTTTCCTTGACAAGAAATTGTAATGTTACACTGAGGGACTAAAATCGGGATAGTGCGGAAAGCTGTATAAAGAAGCCCGCACGCATTTGCATGGATGTAGCCCGCGGGAAATGGAAGAGTTTCCCAGGACACGAGTGATTGATCACCCTCGGGATGATACACACGCAAAGCTTCGCTGAGGGCGAAACAGGCATATGGTGCACATTGAGTGAGGTCAGTGAAATTTATTGTAAAAAATTCAAGTGTCTCTTGCAGCAAAGCCTTACGTAATACGATAGAGCAGGTTAGTGTAGCAGTGGAGATCTCCACGAATGGTTCAGAAAAGTTGGCTCAGGCTGTGGTGCTTGTGACTTACGTCCGCAAATAAGTTTTCGATTTTCGGCCGAGACACTGAATATATTGATTACAGATTATTGTGATTTTCTTCAGCTCTTCTAGGATAATTGAGGGATCGTACCTTCAAATAGGCCACAACCTCTTCATCCTCAGTTCTTTCAAATTCGGTGAATTCGACCATCCTCTCATATAATTCGACTTTATTATCTGCTACAGCTGATACAGCTTTTGAAATAACCTATTGTCACCTGTATGAGTGACTATAGACGGGGTTTGTATTGGAAATTGGATTTATTGACCACTTTAACGCACGACTCGTGAATACAATTAATTACAGCACCATCGCTAATCTCCACACTTTACAAATCACTACAGCACACGCTTAATCTTTTCTCCCTAGCTGTGCCTTCACCAGTCGTTGCCTGGTAACGGCTTCTAACAGTGGAAATTCTTCATCTTCCTCTCTCATTTCGTTGCTCGCTGGCTCTCAACTGCACTGAATAAGTCTTCTCTTCACAAATTCTTACAATTCTGACGAACTTCTAAATTTGTTCCATTGATAATCCCTTAGCACGAACCGCATAGAAAACGCCGTTTATTGTTGTACTATAATCCTTTTTATGGTAACATGTTTGTTTATGAAGGCGTTACTCAATAGAGGCTGCGTATATTTGCTTATTAAGAATCTGTCGCTTAGCAGTAGACGTTTGTTTCGAGGTCGTTACCTAGTAACGGACATACTCGCTATGCTATTATGTTGATAATAGGTATCTTACTGACGGCTTAGTGCATTGTAGTATTTCTGCTAAGGATTATAGCTTTCAGCAATAAAATGTATGACCGTACAACAGTGTACTGTCTGTACTATTCAAGTAGTCTGTCAGCAAACAAAGTTTCTTTCCTATACAGTGTATCACAGTTACTGATTAACTCTGCTAGCATTACGTCCGCATCTGACACACACGAACATCCTTCGAATACCCCCACATCGGAGCACCCAGCCTTCTCTCTTTCTTCTTTTCCTTCCCGCAAGATACGCACTCCGGGTGGCGAGCGCTTGCTACTGAATCAGTGCCCGAGCCACGCACAGCTCTGGTGTCTGCGCCATGCTCAGCTGCATGACGGAACTTAGTTTAGGTTGGGGTCTCGCAATTTCAGGGATTTATGAGAAGGTTCTACAGTTGTTAGGAAAGCATCAATTAGACAAAAAGGAGAATATTCCAGAAGCTAGGAAAAGAGACAAGAGAAAGAAAAACAGCTCAAATCCCCTTTCTAATTAACTGGCAATATATGTGTACGTAAGATTATGAGGAATTCGTAGTCAGAATTTTCTTACACTTCTACCTGTTGCTATAGAAACAAATCTCGTTGCAAGAAAGCTACAGGATCGACCTTGGTCTGTAATTTATTCAGTTTAGTATATTCGTCCCATTAATATTATATTTGCTTTGTTCGTTTAAATAAATTTATGTGAAGGTGACTTTGGCATTATTATTTTGTAATATGTATTTCACTTATATCACATGCATAAGGAGCCGGAATATATGATTTAGTAGCTACGTATCTCAGATAAACGTACATATTGGAAGAGTCTGTAACTCAACTGATATTGTGACTAGGCTAAGGACTTAACAACTGAGGAACTGGAGTTCAATTCCCGGCAAGGATAAGGGGTATTTCTCTTCTCTAGAGACAAGAACACCTCTGGGACACACTCAGACTCCCATCCAATGGTTATTGGGGGGGAGCTCAAGTTCTCTCTTCACCGATTCCCTTACAGAACTCAAAGGGACTCACTAAGCACCAGACTTCCCGATTATAATATCTCGGAAAGGACCCCACAGAAAAGACAGTTCTTCTATTGTCACGTGCGTGTATGTTGCGTTGCCTAGCAGCTGCCGCTGTTTACAAAGTCACCGCTCAGCAACGGGTCTATGAGCGATAATAGTGACGACCGAAGCAGGAACAGGGGACAGAGAGAAATGTGCAGCTTTCTAAAAGGAAGATATCTCTCTTCTGCCATATAACAACGTGTAGTAGGTTGAAAGTCAACCCACATTTCGAAGAACATGTCGCTTCTATCGTCATGGTTGAAGAATAAGGCAAGCAAAAGAAAAACATCTCTGCTTGCCACTTGTTTTCACGCAGATTTCTTGCTCGGTTTATTTTTCGACACTGAAGATGGAGGTGATATGTTCCTCCGAAATATCTGTTGGCTTCCAACAGATTACATAGCATTATATCTTAGAAGATAATCGTTTCAAAACCACTGCTATAAGAACCTCAAATTTTAAAAAGGAATTCGAAGGAGAAACGGAGAGCGTCTTTTTTGTTAAATGTGTGTTTATCACAATGAGCGTGGAGGAAATGGGACTAATTACTGTCCATACTCTCCTAGTTACATCTCCCGGTGAAGCAATCAACTGTCTGAGCCCCATGGTAACAGTAATCTTAGTTGTATAATGTGGCATCTAATTTATCGTGAGGTTAGCATTTGGCCTTCCCACTGCCTTGCCCACAAACAGGTTGATACGTAGGTTTCAGCAGGCGAACGTATTTCAGCTCTAAGTACAAGTCAATTACTACTGAATTCCACCCAGAGCTGTTCTCTGGATAGTATATACGCAACAATGGATTACTGTAATATCTCCAAGCCATGCTGTTGATGTTCTGTATTAGGAGACAATCACAGGCAACATCAGCAGACAGAATTAAGACCTCAGATCTTAAATAAACTAATTGAATAACTTGACCCTTTTGTAATAAATTCAATAAATTATGTGGCATTGTTTTATAAGGCCCGTTTAGGCGTTCTTTAAGAAGCAAAGCAGAAGATAACCGTGTATATCATGTCTTGTCTGTTTGCCGACCATCTGTGGCCCGCTACGAGTCTGGCTTTTTAATTCACTTTGGATGCTTTCACTATGCATTTCTTTGGAAATCCTGATTTTCAATCATACTGATCCAGCACAAAGCCCACTTATGTAACATCTTAAATTATGGTCACGATTTAGGTTTTTGTTGCGTAACTTATAAGACCGGTTTTGGATTGGATGATTGGATTATTGGATTTATTGAGACCTTATTCACACAACTCGGAACTACAGGAAATACAGCGCTATCGCTGATCTACACACTTTACAGTTCACCGTTACACACAAACACACACATACAGTAGGGTTCTCAGTCTACACTAGTCGTACTCTAGCAACGAATTTATAACAGTCTCACCCTAACTTCAAACCACATATAACATATTCTTGGTACAGTCTAATTTTTTCTTGTCATTTCTTCTCAGTCACCTTCGACTACATACTCTCAGTTCTATTCCTTTTCTCCCCAGTTCATATCCTGGCAGGATGGCGTCTTGAAGTTCATTAACTCTTCTCAACTGAATTCTTCAATATAACCACTTTGCACTGACCAAGCAGAAAACACAGCCTCTCTGTTGTTGGGAAGGCATGTTTACAGCTCCGTTGCATAGCAACGGGAGTTACTTGATTTTTCGTTGCTTATTTGTTGCAGCGGGAATGTGTTTACGAAATCGTTGCGTAGCAATGAACGTCTATTATGACTTCGTTATTCCGGCTTTCGGGGGTCATGTCACGTTAATATTTCTTAGGTCTCTCTTCATAGAAGTTAGCCATATTTTATTTTTCGTCATATAGACCGATTACAAAATCTGCTTCACTAAGACTCTAAATGGATTTTTCCGTGTATCTGATAAACCATTTAACAGAAATTCCATTTACGAACCAAACACAACTAAGCTGCTTAAACTGCAAAGAACGCAGTTGGAAATGACGTTCTACACTATGGAGTACACTCTTTCTGAACTCCTGTAAGCGTGTTCACAGAAACATGAACGCTACAGTACTCATATTTCTGTCGTAACTCTAAATTGCCAATCTCGGAAGAAGGATTAGTGATGTTCACATCCCTTTTTCTTAATTTTACAATGGAATAGTAAGGGATCATTGTTTACACTTGTCAGTCCATATATATTTCCCCCTTACTGTCTTGTTAATCATTTGATAGATTTTTATGAAACATGGGCCAAAATTCTTTCATGCGCTATTTAATTTCCTGCCATCCATCATACTATCATGGCGGCAATACGATCTTATGAGGGAGCAACACGAGGGATATAATTTGCGGACGATCCCGAAATGGTGTGTGATTTCAGACAGGCCTGTTCGAAAAATGTGTACCTCATGTTTACGTAGCTTGCAATAGAATGTAGAACAAGTTGATGGCCACGAGAAATATAATTTAGCTTTCAGTCTGATTGGTGCAGATAATGAACAGTAACAGACAAGTGCAATTTTGTTTAAACTCAGTGGCAGATAATTCAAATACCTAGAGAGGGAAAACGTAGTCGGTATACCGGCTGACTACGGGCTGGACGACCGAGGGGTCGGAGTTCTAGTCCCGGTAGGCTCAAGAATTATTTCAAGTTGAAATCAAAGAGACGTCATGATAAATTGCATTTAACATATATAGTTAAAATTATTCACGTTACACTAAAATATTTTTAATTCTAATAAATATCCTTTATTGTTCATTTGTTTCAGACTAACTTTGTGGATGGCCGCGCCATAGCTCAAACTGTTAGTCGCTGACTTCCCAAAGCGGCGGCCCGGGTTCGATCCCGGGGGCTGGTCAAGTGGGATTTGTGGTGGACAAAGTGGATCTGGGGCAGGTTTTCTCCGAGTACTTCGGTTTCCCCTGCCGATCTTCTTTCCACCAAATCCTCCACAATCACCCTCACCTATCATCTGGGGCTGGTACAGTAGGCCAGAAGTGGCCGCAGTACAAGGGACTTAGTCCCACCCAACTAGCATTAAAAAAAACTTTGTGGATGATACGATACAATATTCTGAGTTTAATGGTACTTAGATTTCACAGAATTAATTCTGCTCTTATTCAAATGGTTCAGTGTATTCTAGATTATTTTACAATGGAGTTACAGTAAGTCTGGCAAAAGTTTGGCCGTCAGCATGAGACCAAATTAGGAACAATTATTAAAGAATGAAGTAATGATACAGAGAGAATTTATTCTCGATGGTGAGCGAGAAGATTTCACTGACTTTTTACCAAAAAATGAAACTTTCATGGGGTAACGTAAATCACAACAAATTGTATACTAGAAACGAAAGAAATTGTAAAGCGTGGATAGAAACTAAGAAAGAAAGGAAGAAGAACACGGAAAGCTAGAGGACCTGAATGCTTAGGAAAAGAGAAAGCTAAACACATGCACTTGTATGTGTATTGCTGAAGTGTGCAGAGACAAAAATATGAAGAATAGAATTTTTACGTAAAAAGTGGCTTAACAAGAACGAGAAATTTGTTCATAGAAAGATAAAAAATTGAAGTACAGTATGCGCCGAAATGAAGTACCGAAACTCGCGCATCTCGAACGCATACGTGCGTTTATCGACGGGGCATAGCTCCAGCCGCACGTGTTCCCAGTAGTGAAAAGGAAGTTGTGTTATGCAGTTGTTGTTGAAAATGGGTCTCTCGACGGAGGAAAAAGTATTCATAGTTGAGTATTATTTCCTCTCATACGGAAGTGGTCGCCAGACAACTCGCTTCCTTGGTTTTAAGCGGCCAGATTTTATCGTCCAGAAACCGCTACACAGTACACGTGTGACGGTATGGTGTGCCGTCTCTGCACACGGTATATTTGGCCCCTATTTCACTGAGGATGAGGAAGGCAATGCTCTTACCGTCACCCAAAAACGCTACAGGATCATGCTGATCTGACAATTTCTTCAGAATTTGAGAAGGTTCTGTCGTGCAAGGGGCCTTCACATGAATAGACAGTGGTATCAACAGGACGTCTTTTCATTTCAGTACAGATTTTTGGCGCATGCTGTGAAAGTAAAGGTATCCCTGTAACAGGCCATGGAGGCCCATGCGATTGTGAGATGTTGAGGTTCCCACATTTTCTAGACAATAGGCTCATAGATGGCGGTAAGATTGTCAGCCTTACGCGCCGGCCGCCCTTTACCCCCCAGGAGTATTCCTGGTACTCATTTCTGTTAGAGGCTGAGTCGAGCCCAGGGCCATAGTTCGGCTGGAAGGATTAGGTCAATTGAAAAATCAACCTCATCGGGATTCGTTCCTGCAACCTCCCGGCTTGTAGCATAGAGCCTCAAGTAACTACGCTACCGCGTGCTCCCTATAGAAAGATAATAAATAGCACAAGTATAACAGAGATGAAGAATATAGGAGAATAGAATTAGGCGCAAATTGAAAAGTAAAGTGAGGAGAAATAGTAAAGCTATAGTGATCATAAAGAAATACTTCGAAAGGATTGCAGAAATGAAAGGGGTGTATTCCAGATCAATCAGGTGTTAAATGGCGTCCAGTCTCGCACAACTATGTGGAGTAACATTAAATGTGTTGTTATTATTATTATTATTAATATGCTTACTTCATCGAGGTATTCGCAATCCACTGCAAACGTTTCATCCACTGGGAGCATAATTCGAACGCCATATGTTGCAGCCTGTCAGGAAGTTTCATATTCCGTACCACTTAATGAACTTCAATCAAATCTGGTGTGGACGGTCTAAAGCAAATGACATGCGAATTGTATTCCATTCAACACTCTGCACGCAAATGATCGCTGACGTTGACATGTCTCCAAAACCACTGGATTAAATGAAGCTCATGTCAAAAAATACATTTTACAAAAGAGATAACACGATTTGGAAAGGATGTAAGCGTACTAAGGAATGCAATACATATAATTATCAGTGGTGTTCTTTGGAATGAATTACATTTGCTTAAAACTGAAAATAATGAAGGACAAATTAGTGAAAGTCACCAGATAGACTTTAAGCATAAACTACGGAAGAGTCTGGGAATTCATGAAGATGTATATTTATCGCTCATGTGAACCGAACCAATGTTTGTTGGAAACCTCCTATGTTGAACTTCGATGAGGTCTTTCAGTCAGTTTATGGAATAAAAGGAAAAGTCCATTTACAACTTTGTGTAAACTGAAACGTTCTTTTGTTAGTGGCTCTGATTTAAGGTTATGTTTTCCTTGATTATGTATTATGCTATATCCCCTTTTCCTTCATTCCTGTCTACGTTACGTCATGGGGTTTCGTGACTTGGCAACCCAACCACCTTCCCTTTCCACCTCCCGGGCAGACTTCTTAGGTCCACACCTGCATACAAGCCTTCTCCTTTGATTTCGGAAGTCCTGCGGGAAGGACACTTAAAAGATTCTGTCTAGAATCGTTTTAACTTACGCCGATATGCGCGTGTCTAAATTCAATTTGCCTCGTTCATTGCAGCCTTCCTACATGATAGGAGCCTTCACCGAAATTGTTTTTAAAGTAAGCTTTTTGTGTACACGGCAAAGTGTGTTTTTGAGAGCGTGTTCTCGTCTTGCGGAGCATACACTCTGTTAGTGCCGTTTTGTTCACTCACGGTTTATACCGTTATTTTGTGTGTTTAAAAGAACGCGCCCTCTACTAGCCAAGTCTGTTTTCCTTTTGTGGCGCTGTACCGTCATATGTGGTATTTGTTAGTGATGACTGTTTCGTGGGAATTGCGTTTCGCGTGTTGCCCGCCGACCCCTTGAAATTGTCACTGCTTGCGTCTTTTGTGTACCTGCTCTCGTAAAGAGCTCCCTATTGCAAAAGAATGTTTGACCTTGTAGCTCTGTTTAATTGGCTACACGACCAGTGTTTTTACATAGATTAACACCCATCCCCTCTTAGTTTTCCCTTCACTTTGGCTACAACCGGTCCGGTTTTTATTATTGTTATATTCTTTATTTTTTTAGTATTAAATTGTGTCATTAAAAAGCGGTAGAGTAGTTGGTTGAGTCACTATGCTACAAGCCGGAAGGTCGCGGGTTCAAGTCCCGATGAGGTAATGGGATTTTCTTTAATTGAATTAATCCTTCCAGCCGCACTATGGCCCTGAGGTCGACTAAGCCTCTAACAGAAATCAGTGCCAGGAATATTCCTGGAATATTCTTGGGGACAAAGGGCGGCCGGAGCGTAGGGCTGACAACCTTGCCACCATCTATGAGCCGATTGTCTACAAAACGTGGGAACCTCAACATCTCACAACCCTATGGACCTCCACGGCCTGTTACTGGGACACGTTTACTTTTTTTATTACAAAATTGTAAGACAACACAAATGGAAAAGGAAAGACTGAGTAAACACGCGAACAAACTTAGATATAAGATGGTGTGACGCATTTGCGCTATGCATGACACCCCCTCCCCAGTCAGCTGTGACGTGACACTTTCGGAGTGTTGCCGTTGCCATGGTGATAGGCCAGTCAACATCCCGCCCCCTCCCGCGGTGATGTAACACAGGATGCCGCTGTTGCTACTCAGCAGTAAACAACTCCCGACAGCGTTGCTAGGCTATCGGCTTATATCCAATTGCTCCACAATCATCCTCACAATAGGCCAGAGGTGGCCGCATTACAAGGGACTTAGTCAACACTTGCTAACCTATACAATTTACGGAGTGAGTTTAGCGGCGCCTTTTCCTTCGTTTCTTCTTCTTGATAGTGGCAGACTGCGTTCCCGCTGCTGTGGGACGCGGTGACACGTCGTTTGGTGGAAGTGCTCTGTCGGCATCGCCAAACTCGAAGTGAGCCGAGCGGAGCCGAAGTGAGCCGAGTCTCAGCACGCTGGTTGCTAAGCAAAGCGAGTAAACAGCGGTTGCTAAGCAAAGCGGGTAAACAGTGGTTGCGAGAGACGACGGTAATAACAACGGTATCCATTACGTAACATGCAAACACGGCGTCAGACAACAGTCGTGCCTATTACGTGGCTGTTTTCTGTGTTGTCCGGAACGGGGCTAAATAAGGAGCAGCGAAGACTATTAAAGTCTGTTACGAGATACGGACGCGTGTGTGAGAATCAGTGATAGTTCGTGATAACCGAGTAAGAACCGCTGCAGTACAAGAGATCAGGGTGGTAAAATTATTTTTATGTGAATTCTGGCTTTGGCATACGCTTAGGCTAATATTGTGGATAGTAGCTATCCTTTCTACCGACTGAGCTCTCGGCTGTGAATGCAGTTATTTAGCAACGTTAGCCTAAACGGCCTGAACGCTGGAAATTGGTGGCAGCATAATACATCGTGACATCACTGCGGCCAAGTTGCCAGACAACGACATTGAGTTGCACGAGGTTGTAATTATCTATTTGTCGTGCTTTCCTGGTAAGCGGGTTAGAACTTTGTGAACGTTTATGAAGGTTTTGAACGGCTTTGGATCTGTTGTGTATTACTTTCAGAGGGGTGTATGAAGTGTTGTGGTGTGCTGTTAAATAACAGTTCAGTATTTATATAAGGGGTATTCGTCGAAACAGTTCTTTAAGAAGTTACATTACTGAGGGATTCTTTATTGCAATGGCTCGAAATGCTGAGAAGGCAATGACAACTTTAGCTCGATGGAGGGCAGCCCAAGTTAGTGATACAGGAAAAGAAAGAGAGAGGAGACCATATCTTGCATCCGACTGTCATGATTTGCCTAAAGCTGAGAAGTGGAGAATGCAGATTATTCGAGAAATAGCCAAGAAAGTGGCTCAGATTCAGAATGCTGGACTTGGTGAATTTAGGATCCGTGATTTGAATGATGAGATAAACAATCTTCTCCGTAAAAAGGGTCATTGGGAGACACAGATACGAGAACTTGGAGGCCCCGATTATGCTAAAGTGGGACTTCATATGTTGGATCATGTGGGCAAGGAAGTTCCTGGGAATCGAGGTTACAAATACTTTGGAGCAGCCAAAGATTTGCCAGGTGTTAGAGAGCTCTTGGAGCAGGAACCACCACAACATCCTAGAAAGACACGTGCCGAGCTCATGAAAGATATTGATGCTGACTATGGTTATCGAGACGACGACGATGGCATTCTGACACCACTTGAGCAAAATGATGAGAGGCAAGCAATAGGAAATGCGGTGGCTTGTTGGAAATTAAAGATGTCCCTTCATGGAGAAGCGGAAGGCTCGGGTCAGCCACAGGAAGAGAAGGAACCGCTAACGTAGAAGTACCGGCTTCCTGAGAAAGAGTGCATGTGCGACGAATGAGTGTGACACAACTGGATCTTCTGGGCAACTTAGCAGGCAACCGCTGGAGACGAGCTTTGTCTTAAGAGGGGAGCGGATGTAACGGACGAAGAATAGTCGCTGCAAGAAGAGTAGCCGAAACAACAGGAGACACTGCAAGCACAGCAACGGGGAAGGAAAAGGAACAGGGATGTACGGTTAGGCTTTTCGGGACGAACAACCTTTAGAAGGGAGCAGTGTGACGCATTTGCGCTATGCATGACATCCCCTCCCCGTCAGCTGTGACGTGGCACCTTCGGAGCGTTGCCATTGCCACGGTGATAGGCCAGTCAACACCCCGCCCCCTCCCGCGGTGACGTAACACGGGATGCTGCCGTTGTTACTCAGCAGTAAACAAATCCCGACAGCGTTGCTAGGCTATCGGCAAACACGGCGTGAGACAACAGTGGTGCCTATTACGCAACTGTTTTCTGTGTTGTCCGTAACGGGGCTAAATAAGGAGCAGCGAAGGCTATTCAAGAGTTAGTCACGAGTTAGCCAGAGAGTCAGTCACCAGTTTATTGCAGTCTAATAATTGTAATACTGCAGACAGAAGTAATTGTCAATCTGTAAATTGTGCGATTGTAAGAGCGAATGTGCAATAAAATCAGCTATATCCAATAAGGCGTGAAGTTATTTGTCGCTTTATACACCCAACACGTGACAATAGATAAAATCCCGGCCGATGTTGCAACTGGGTAAAATAAAAAAAAAAGTAAAGCTATCCCTGTAATAGGACATGGAGGTCCATAGGTTTGTGAGACGTTGAGGATCGTATATTTTCTAGACAATCAGCTCACAGATGGCGGTGAGGTTGTCAGCCTTACCCGCCGGCAGCCGTTCACCGCCCTGGAAGATTTCTGGCATTTGTTCCTCTTAGAGGCTGAGTCGACCCCAGGGTCATAGTGCGGCTGGAAGCCTTAAGTAAATTTAAATATCAAGTGATCTCATCGGAAATCGAGCCCGAGACCTTCCGACTTGTAGCATAGTGCCTCGACCAACTATGCTACCGCGTGCTACTGGGCATCAGTGAAATACAAATTTTTAACGGCACTCAATACACATGTATGCCTGGACAATTTTATTCTTGCTTTGCAGAATCAGTAACAGAGATACAAGACGTATAACATATAGTTTAATAGCCATTTTAGCGGCATACAGGCATTATCTCGGCAACTATGAGGCAAGTGGGTTTATTGCTCTCAGATAACGGATAAAGAGAACACCCTGTATTTGTAAGTATGGTTATATAGCATTGTCTTGCTAAAGATTACTTTGCCAGATGCGGTTGTCAGCTGCACGTTTCTGAGTCAAGGAATAAATGTGATAACAAATATACTTGGTATATCTTGCGGTAATATCAAGATATTTATTTCCGCCAAAGATGGCAAGAAACCTCAGTCCACAGAAACACTGTCGGGAGCACTGCTTGCATTGCTAATGCTCGTCCTTGTTAAAATCACAATATTCAAATTAGTTGCTTCACTTTCCAGAAAAAGAGAAGACACAGACACCCACACAAAATGACTACTGGTGAACTTTGTGGCCCAACTTCTTAATGACTAAAGCAGGGGTAGGAAAATTATGATTGGCGGTGATTCTCGAATATTTATTAATAATACGGCCATTTATAAAAACGATATTTACTGTCTCGTGACCTATACTGTACAGCAGAAGGATCTTGTAGACTGACAGGCTCAACAGTTTTGAACAATTTTCTGACGGATTCACATCTCCGCTTACCACAAGGCTTTTCATTGCCCTAATATTGTCATGTGTAGGGGTGACTATAGACAGGGTATTGCATTGGATGAATTGGATTTATTAACAACTTATACATTCAAAAATTGGGACTACATGCAATACAGCGCTATCGCTGATTCACGCACTTTACACTTCACCGTTACACAGGCACTAAGATTCTCAGTTTTCACTAGTCGTATCCTGACAACGGGTTAATAACCGTCTCACTGTGACTTCAAATCACATATAAAGTTTTCTTTGCACAGTCTGATTCATTTCTTGACACTTATTCTCGGTCACTTTCGACTGCCAAATCCAGAACTCGACCCAGTTCTTGACAACTCACTTAAACGAATTTTTGTCCTTTATTACAACTCAGCACGTACAAAGTAGAAAACAAAGCCTCTCTATTGTTGTTAAGGATTGATTACTGATACCTTGCCTAGCAATGGACGTCCTAAAGTTGCGCGTGTACGCTTCCGCAGGAATGTGTTTATCGAGTCGTTGCCTAGCAATGGGTCAATACGTCATAGTATTTAACAACTTGTGATTTAAGTCATTGGCTCGAATTTGCTTGTACTCAAGTACACTAAACTATAACTAAGCAGTGGGACTAAACATCTCCTGAAACCTTTTTTTTAATTCGCCTAGTGGGGGGTGGAGTCCAACTGAGTCCACTCGGCACGGCGGCCATTGATTGGCCTATTGTAGCCTTCCCCAGGAGATTATGATGATGGAGAATTTGGTGGAATGAAGATTGGCAGGGGAAACCGAAGTACTCAGAGAAACCCCGCCCCAGCGCCACTCCTGAAGCCTTTATTTCTCTTCCTTTCTCTCTCCCTCAGGAGCTTATTGAATTTTTCTCCCTCTTTATTTACTCTCTTATCTTGTTCTTTCTTCTGTCGTTTCTTTCCCCCCTACATGCATTAGTATCTTGCAGGCGGTAAGACTTAAATGTTTTCCAACTGTAGGCCTAAGGGACATGTTACTACTCAGGTAAATTCCAGGAGCACAGAACAGTACACTGAGAACAGGAAAAGAACAGTAAATATAATTCAAAAAAGAGTTTTCTTTAAATATTTTCTTCCCTTTCCGTTATGCCTTTAAGCAGACACCATTATTACAGGTAACTTGACATTAGTTTTAATCTGTAATCGAGAGAGGAGAGAAACATTTTAATATGAAAAATTTCTTTTTACTCCAGATAAAACAGAACTTAAAGTCTGTGGAACAAGAAAATGGGCTTTATGAGATCTTTCGGAGGTTTTTTGTCTAGGAATATAAGGTCGACTTGAATTTCTTGGAAAATTGGGTTTACAATGGACAGATATAGAAGAAAATTCAATTATTTTTTTTTATTTTAGTATATATTAACCATTCTAAATTTAACTGAAGACCGTTGACTTTTAAAATGAAATAGGCTGTGAGGCAGGAACCTTTTATGCGTTCCTTTCGCGAAGAACCACAAACATATCAGTTTATCGATACCACTGATACGAAACAGCTTTCACAACCCCGTTAGTAAAATAAACACTCACTAATACGGTTACAGTTAATCCGGATATCGGATAATCCGGATCGAAATATCAAAAATGAAAAATTCTCTTCACAGTTGAGTACATATTTTAAAAAACACATGCTGTTTAGGAAGGCAGATGAGCCACTTATGTGTTCAGACAATACTTGACCTTCAAACAAACACTATTACATTCAAAAGAAATTTGAATTTCTGCGTCTTCTATCGATGAATAAATACAGCGTCTCCTAATAGTTTTTAAAAGCTCTATAGTGATATTATTTATTTATTTTCATCAGCACTTCTTACATCATTAAATTTTCTATTTAAATATTTTCTAATTTTTTTTCTTTAGGGTTACCCTTTGCTTCACTAATCCAGATGACTTCCCCCCAGTTACTGCAAATTAGCGAGCGTTTTAATTTTTGTATGCCAAGTATGTATTCTTTCTCTCTATCCCACCTAAATCTCGATGTTTGGGAAGAAGAAGTCGTGTTTATGGTAAATTATGTTTGTTTCCATAAATCATATAGCTGTTAATTTCTTCAAAAGGCAAAATTTCCCACCAACGAGAAACTTTTTCCGTCTTCGTGGTGGAAGCAGTGTTTATATATTAGCGTAATGTGAAGCCAGTACAGATGTTCTGTGAGATTGGCTCTTTTTCCCGTCACATGGGAACTCAGTGCCTGCGAAGCCCAGTGGGACATTGTGAGCGTAAGAGCAGCTCAAGTCTCTGTGCGTCT
>NW_019731977.1:38890-41411 GCF_002891405.2 Cryptotermes secundus
CATTTCCTAAGCAACAGATGAAACTAACTCTTCGATAAGGTATTCCCTATCCCGTCCGAACGCTGGCTATGTGTATAAGAGAGTGTAGCTCCGGCGACTGTCCAGTATCACGAGTGTCTCGAATATCATGAGGTCTCAAGTATCACAAGAGATTCCGAGTGAAATCACAGCAGAGATCCTGAGTTTGCACTCAGAGTTTTGGATTCGACTCTGGCAGCGTTTCCCCGGTGATAGACAACAGAGGCTGTGTCGATTTCATTAGACAGCCACAGCAACGCGTGGCCGGGTACAGCTAGTATACATATAAATTTATTACAAATGAAAAACGCATAATTGTAATAGCATTTTTAAAAAATTAATTGTCCAAGCAAGTCATATTGGTATCAAATGGATATGATTACGCTATTATAATGATCAGGGCTTAAAATGCTACCAATCTGTCGCCTAAAGCAGCTGATATTATGAGATGCCGAGCAACAGTTTACAGTGGAAAATGTAAAGTTATTCATGTAAAAGGACATAGAGACCCATAGTGTTGTGATAGATAAGGGCCCTCATATTTTCTAAATAATCGGTTCACAGATAGCGGTAAAGTTGTCAGCCTTACGCGTCTGCCATCCATTAGCTCCAGGAATATTTCTGGTACTCATTTCTGTTAGAGGCTGAGTCAACCCCAGGGCCAGTGCGGATGGAAGGATTAGGATAATTGAAAAATCCAATGACCTCATAGGGAATCGAATCCAATACCTTCCGGCCTACAGCACAGTAACTCCTGGCAACGTATCCCAACACAGAAATTATAAATCTAGCTGAACTACACATAAAGTCTTCACCTCACAGCCGCACTCTTGCAACTAACTCTTAACTACACTGCACTGTACTGCACTCTGCACTCATGTAAAGCAGTGCAATTCAGTGCAGTGCAGAGCAGAGCAGAAGCTCACTCCCGGCAATCGGTCACTCCTGACATCGCGCCGCGCTGGGACCCATGGTCATATTTTGGTTTAGTGTTTCTTCCCTTTTCGTTGGTCCTCCTTAATGATAAATTTTAATTTTCTAAATTACAACAGGTCTTAGTTATATATAATCCGCACGAACAACACAGAAGACACAAGTAGCGTAATTCCTAGCGAGCTAGTTCATTGATGCACTGACTGTTACCTAGCAACGAGCTATAAAAGTTCATCCACTCCAACACATCTTCCATTGTTGCACTTGGAACGTGTTTAACGAGCCGTTGTCTACAAACTCTTTGAACAAATCCGTTAGTGTATATATCGTGACGTGGATGGCGCAACAGGAAGTGGGGGCCACGTGAACTCTGTGTTCTCGCGAGTGACGTCACATACCCCCACTCCTTCCATCAGTACGCAACGCTCACCCTTCCCCGCTAGGCTGTGACGTCACGCAACAGGCGAGTCCGTGCAGCGACTATTGCTAGGCAATGCGTAGGTAGAAACACTTGACAACAATACCTGATATCTGTTGCCGAGCAGCAGTGTGTTCTGTATGTTGTTCGTGCCGAGCCTAAATAAGGAGCAGCGAACACTATTCAGTAGTAGTGAGTATTGAGTTACTAGAGAGAGAGTTACTAGTATTCAGTATGAGTCCAGCAGTTGCGAGTTGAGTTGTATCCAGTGAATGGAAGTGACTCCAACAGCAGAAGTAATTGTGATACTGCAGATGGCAGTAATTGTGTAATTGTGAATTGTATAAGTGTAAGAGCGTGAATTGTATAAGTGTAAGAGCGAATGTGGAATAAATTCGCTATATCCAATACGGCGTGAAGTTATTTGTCGCGTTACACACCCAATACAGACACACACACACACATAATATATATATATATATAAGTTGGACAAAAGAATATGTTCTTTGTCAGAAATACGATATGAAGTGGACAAAACGCAAGTGACTTGAATTCGTACAGACACCTTCTAGATCTGAGCTTAAAGATGCTTAGGGCGAGAGGACATGTCGGACTGTCCAGGATACATATCGCGGGCCAGCAGTGAGTTGGCAGACTTGGGAACAAAGACCCGCCTAAGCAAGGAAAATAATGTCGCGTATCGCGGGGTATATCGCGACAAATAAGTTCTCGATATATTCGGTGTAGCGAATTTTATTTCACATTCGCTCATACAATCACCCAAATTACAGTTTTACGATTACTGCTATCTGCAGTATCACAATTAGTCCACTCCCAATGCCAGAATACAACTGACTGGCTGACTCTACGTCTCGACTCGGCGACTGTTACAGTACAACTCAGTACAGCTGACTGTGAATAGCCTTCGCTGCTCCGTATGTAGCCTCGATCGGACAATACGGGAAAACGGCCACGTAATAGGCACCCTTTGCATGGCGCCGTGTTGCTATGTAACGCTAGCGGAGGTAACCGCTGTTACTACTTGGTGACGTCACCGCTGTTGACTTGCGTTGCCTAGCGACCAGGATGCTAGGACTCGGCTAACATCGGCTCGCTTCGGCTTCGCTCGGCGCATCACGGCTGGCGGGGGGG
>NW_019731977.1:41545-57444 GCF_002891405.2 Cryptotermes secundus
ATACATATCGCGGGCCAGCAGTGAGTTGGCAGACTTGGGAACAAAGACCCGCCTAAGCAAGGAAAATAATAAGAAATGAAAATGAGATTGTTCCCAGCGCGTCGGAACAGCATGTGGCGGAGACTCGCTTTGCTCCAGATTCATGAGCGCGCAGCACGCAACTTCCAATAGACTTTACTTCCATGTAAAAACTCCCTTAAATCCGTCGAAAATCTAAATTACATGCAGTGGAACACAAGAAATATATTAAGTAGGCGTGTATAAACACATGAAATCATTTTGAAGGAATTGCTATTATTATTTATATAGATTACCGTTATTATTATTGTTGTATTTAAAATCTAAATTTGTTCTTGCTGTCTTATTTAATACTAGCCTTGATGCTTGCAATCATTAAAATATTGTGACATGTATACCCATTATTAGGCAATGACTTGGTAAACACATTTTCTCGCGAGCCAACGCGCTCGACAATAGGAGGTATATTGCTAGGCAACGGCGTTGTAATCAAGCCTCGTCAACAACACAGGCTGTATTTTCTGCGTGGTCCGTGCGAAGTAGACATAAGAATTGTTCGGCAATATAGAAGACTACAGAACAGTAGTCGAATGTGAATAGTTGAGTTTCGGGAAACCAACCAACCGGGATATGAATTAGGGGACAGAGGGATTGAATTGATTTGAGTCTTCGGAATTGGAAGCTGCAGAATAAGGGTAAGAAATGAATTAGACGGTGACAAGAAGATTTCATGTGTAATTTGAAGTGACAGTGAGACTGTGATAAATCCGTTGCCAGGATACGACCAGTGAAGACTGAGAATCCTAGTGCGTGTGCAACGGTGAACTGTAAAGTGTGTAAACCAGCGAAAGCGCGGTATTCCATGTAGTCCCGAGTTGTGAATGTAAAAGGTACAATAAATGTAATCATCCAATAGAAAACCCGTCTTAGAAGTCACCCCTACACGTGATAATACTGATTCTATTCATCGCAAATATGTAAATAATAATATTGATTTGTGTTGATGGAATTATTATTATAATTATTCAAATCATATAAATTACCTTGATTTTTTATTTTGATTTTGTGTGTTTTGCTTCCTATTCTTTACTTGTGTTCACTGTGTAATGAAGAGCTTCATAATTTGTATGCTTCTTCAAGTATAATTAGAATGATAAAATCAAGGAGGATGAGATAGGAAGGGCATGTAGCACGAATGGGGGAGAAGAGGAATGCATATAGGATATTGGTGCGAAATCCTGAAGGAAGGAGCCCATTGGGAAGAACAAGACGTAGGTGGGAGGACAATATTAAAATGGATCTTAGAGAGATAAGATTGGATGGTATGGATTGAACTGATCTTGCTCAGGATGGGGACCAGTAGAGGGCTTTTGTGAACATGATAATATGAACCTTCGGGTTTCATAAAATTCTGGGAAGTTCTTGAATAGCTGCACAATTGGCAGCTTTTCAAGAAGGGCTCAGCTCCATGTGTGAGTGAGTGAGTGAGTGTGTTCACTTTGTAATTGGCCTTTGGGCTGTTAAATTAGCACGTAGATAAGTAGGAATCAAACTGAACTGAATTATTATCTTACTATTTGTCTACTACTGAAATTAAAGTGACTCCACCTAATTGAGCATCATGCGATGAATATACAGCCGGTGGAAAGTACAGCTGTGCGTACGCGTACTTCAACATTAGATAGAAGTGAATGGTCAGCTTCACACCGCAGTCGCTTTGCCCACTGGAAGGAGTTCCGGTACCCCGTGGATAGAAGGTGTGCTGATCCCCAGAGTAGAATTAGACGCTTTGAGCCAAGGAAATCTCTGTCCCTACCGGGAATCGAATCCCAATTCTGCTGTCGTTGAATCCGTAATATAGTCACTATATTGGCTGAATTGTCTCTGCTCCAACTACTACTGCTACTACTACTAAAAATATTGTTTCTTTCTTTACCATTTTACAGAAGAAACTTAACTGCATGACAGCCCGCAAAGTGAGAAAACAGAACTTGAACATAAATACTGACTTCGTTTGGGTGACACTTTGGGAATAAAAGGTCATAAGGAAAATGCTCTGTTCATGATGCGTCATACACCATACCACTGAACTACGACATGAAAACTATTTTAGCTTCGATAATTCTGTGGCGGGATTGGTAGCTGCTCTATATTTCCTATGTGCTGTGGATCACATTCTGACCCCTAAAATCTCCTCGTATGCTGAACGGTGAGTAGCGGGGTTGTTGCCTCGCCTGCTCTGGGGATTAAGGGATAATACCGATAGGGAAACCACAGCGAGCCTCAGTGTTTTCACCCTTGCTGCATAGCTGTCGGCTAGCCATAACCTCCAACTTCATATGACATGCTCAGACTCCGTAAACCGACAGGTTGCAATTGTTGTACTTGTGGAAGGTTGAGGACTGGATTAAAATAGCTTAGGATATATCCCTAAAACCGGCTTGTGTGGAGGCAGTGATGAACATTCCGTCCGAAACAATCGACCATATTCGCCGTAGTGCATGGACGCCATTCATTGCGTGGTTTTCACAGATAGAGTCCCCATTTCCACCCAAACAGAGTTACAGTGTAGACTGTCCAGCCACCTGCTGAACTGAAACCCAATTGTGCATGCGGTTACTGTGGTGACCGTGGTACCACGCTGACAGACGAGTATAACTGACGCTTTATAATGGAAAGTGATTTTTCGCTCTTTCGAAAGCTCGTCGTAATGAGACACATTAGCAAGTACCGACATATCGTATATGCATGAACATAAGACAACTCCCACCCAATTTTTCTAAAGAGAAAATCGGCAAAGTTTATTTGACAGACTTGACCGTCATTTAGCTCTGAAGGTTGTAAGCAAAAATAAGCAAAAATTATGATATTAAGAAATAATAAATTCAAAATATATTACCTTAAGTATTCTCATAAATATCATTAAAATTCTTCATAATCAACATCTTGAGATTTATCCTTTTTTCTTCAATTTACCTTCCAGCCCATATAGGACCCAGGCCTTTTATTCAGTTCCGTAAACATTCTACAGAGGGTAGGACTCCTTGGACGAGTGACCAGCTGGTCGCAAGTCCTCTACCTAAACACAGGACAACACAAACACAGAATAAACCTATACACACACCAAACATTCATGCCTTCAGTGGGATTCGAACCCACGATCCCAGCGTCCGAGCGAGCGAAGACATTTCATGTCTTAGACTCGCGGCTACTGTGACCGACTGAGATTTATCCCTAAGGGCCTGAAAATAAGACAAAGATTCCTTCATAAGACGCGGTAATTGGAAAAAGAAACCTAACCTTACATTTGAGCTAATACGGAAATTAACTATGTTGTATTTTAGCGTCCTGTTGCACTGATTCATATTTATAATGTGTATGTATTAACAATCTTCAAGTGCATACAATCCAATTTAACACTTCTACACAACATGTTTCGGCAGTATGCTGCCATCTTCAGGT
This sequence comes from Cryptotermes secundus, assembly GCF_002891405.2. Lineage (NCBI taxonomy): Eukaryota > Metazoa > Arthropoda > Insecta > Blattodea > Kalotermitidae > Cryptotermes > Cryptotermes secundus. The sequence goes on from NW_019731977.1 coordinate 45,026, forward strand.
GTATCAATCCATGAACCATTTCACTGCTTGCCTTTATATGTCCATTTACAAATAATATTAAATTTGTATACGTCATTATATAATAACAAAGTTTATATGTTTAAGACTTGTTAAAACCTATTATCTCATACGTCATATTTTTAAAATTCGTGTATATTATTAATCATCGACATGGGGGTCGTTCTTCTTATGTTTCTAAAGTTATGTGTATATTGTGTCTTATGATGTTATCTACTCTTGTGGTTGCGTGCGTTGTATCGTTGGATACAAGGCACGCAGCCACAAGATTCCTTCTTCAAATGTTTGGTTAATTTGGTCGAATGATTATTTTGTTGTTCGGTTGCTTTGTTGGTCGGTTTATTTGTTGGTTTGCTGTTCATATGGTTTATTGGTCAGTTGTTTTTTGGTTAGTGGGTGGCTGATCTGTTGACACTGAGTTGATTAATTAATTGGATACCTCTAGTTAATTAGCTGGTTACGCAGAAGTTTCCAAATATGCATGAATCACGTTTCACTTACTCCACCAGCAAATAAACCCAAGGTGAAGAGATCCGTGAGTTCTGAGCTACATGCCTGGGAAAGCCGCGCCATATTTCAGGCGGTTAGTCGCTGGCTTACCACTGAGGCGGCCCAGGTTCAAGCCCGGCTTTGGTCATGTGGGACTTGTGGTGGACAAAGTAGCATTTGGGCAGGTTTTCTCCGAATACTTCTGTTTCCCTGCCAATTTTCATTCAACTAATTGCTCCACAATCACCCTCACCTATCATCTGGGGCTGGTACAATANTTTGTGACAGAACTTGAAACCGGAAGATGTAGAAAATAATACGGAAGTCACTGGAATGCAAGTGAAAATACTGAGGAATGATTGAAACAGTTGTAAATGGCCAGATTATTAAGCAGGTCTCCAATTTTAAATATTTTGGTTGCAAAATACAGTATCTAAACACATGAAAATTTTGATGAATGATACACAAAGAGAATGTTTTGAATGGAGGAATAAAAATACATTTATAATAGAATACGGTATTAGAAGAAGCGCACAATAAACCATCTAATACAACATGCAGATTTAATCAAAAAGTGACTGATTCCATCTTACATATTTCGGCTCTTCAGTTATTCTTAAGAATGCCCATCAAATTAAAACGCATAAACATTCATACCTTTACTCATTTGTCACAATTCACTTCATTTTTGTATTTTAAGCAAAAAATTATATAAATGTAATAGTTTTAAATGACTTCTTCATCATGTAATGAACTAAAAAACATTTGATACTGTTCACCCCTCACGATTGCTTGGTAGCCAAAACATGATGGGTGGAATCAATCACTTACTGATTAAATCTGTGTTACATCATATGGTTTCTTACTTACTTACTCACTTACTTACTTACTTACTCATGGAGCTGAGCCCGACTGGAGGAGCCGCCACTTCTGCAGTTACTCAAGAAATTCCCAGCATTTTATGGAACCCGAAGGTTCATTACCGTGTTAACAAGAGCCCTCCACTGGTCCCTATCCTGAGTCACATCTATCCAATCCATACTATCCCATCCTATCTCTCTAAGATCCATTCTAATATTGTTCACCCACCTACGCATTAGTCTCCCTGTGGTCTCTTTCCTTCTGGCTTTCCCACCAATATCCTATACGCATTCCTCGTCTCCCCCATTCGTGCTACATGACCTAACCACCGCATCCTCCTTGACTTGATCATTCTAATTATACTTGGAGAAGAGTACAAGTTATGAAGCTCCTCATATGGTTTCTTACTTACTTAAAATATAAAATATACAATGGTAGCAATGGTATATGAAAAGCTTTACTAAGATCACATAGTGACGTATCCAGCCTGATTTTATATTTTTTGGATGGAAATCGTGTTCTAAATAAAGAGTTACGAAAGAAGAATATAAATTTCAGACGTAAGATACTTCGGATTGCTCTTGGAAGTAAATACATGATAGATATATAAGCTAAAGCACAGTTGAGACATGAAAATTATCAGGTAAAATGGAGACAACCCGCGAGCATGAGACAAGGGAACACAATCCCGTAAGCAGCAGGCATGATCCGAAAGACAGAAGGAGCATAATCATAAGAAGAATCCTGATGTCCACCAGAAATAAAGAAAGAAAACTGTATCGTAAGAAGGCGCTGCCTACTGTTGTAAATTTCTGTGCAGCTGTCATTCTTGTCCCTCGGGTTCTACCTGATGCGGCAACAGCAGTTGCTTTTATTGCAACACAAAACTATGGAGGTTTCCATCTCTTCGTGATGAAATATGCAGTTGCGGATAGAAGAGCGAGTTTATATCCTACGTTGTTTCATTTTCTGATATTAGATTCCTGAATAATGGAGCACAGACTTGCAGTTCCACAGTTTGTGGACCATGATATTCTGGGCGAGATCAGACTTCGCAATCAGCACCACCTCACAACTCTATCCTTGTGGGTGGATACACTTGTTGGTCCAGTGATTGTTTCTATGAGGAACATGCAATTGGAAGCCCAGCATTCTCCCAAACCAACTGATTGGCTGAGTCATTTATTCTACCAGAGAAATCTTGGACGTCCACCGGTAGGAACCCATATAGTTTGATCAATGATTAATCGGTCGATTGACTGACTGTTGTGGGCCCGCATTGCCTCAAGTCACCATCCTATTGTGTGCATGAGGACTAAGTGATTCTTGTGACGCAGTTCAACCGCCGATACCATATGCCTAACGTGATATAAGGAGGTGGTCATGAACGGCTAGCAGGTAAGGATTTTCAGTTAATCGGTCGTGGTTAATTAACACTTCCAGGTTTACTCGCCCATAAAGTACTGGATAAAATGTACAAGCCTTGAAGTCATTAATATATAATATCATCTATGCTACAAGTCGGCAAGTCGAGGGTTCAAATACCGATGAGGTCATTGGATTTTTTTCAATTGACCTAATCCTTCCGGCCGCACTATGGCCCTGGGGTTCAATCAGTCTCTAACAGAAATGAGTACCAGGAATTAAATAAATAATTTTCCTGGGGAGTAAAGCGCGGCCGGCGCGTAAGGCTGACAACCTTACCGCCATCTTTGAGCCGATTGTCTATATAATGTGGGACCCTCAACGTCTCACAAACCTATGGGCCTTCATGGCCTGTTACAGGGATAGCTTTACTTTACTTTTATTCCTACGGTTCCTTTTTATTTCTACAGATGTTTTACACAGGAACCTGTCTTTCTTAATTTTGTCTTCATTTAGATCATTTTCTTTCACTGAACATTCCAATTCATGATTTCAATAACCCTCACATTCGACAATACAGAAACTTTGCAGCTAATACATTGCCTCCATGTCCCAGTACCAATTGACTAACTTCTTGAAGCTGAGCCCTTCTTGAGAAGCCGCCAATCTCTCAGCCACTCAAGAATTTCTCAAAATTTTATGGAGTACAAAGTTTATTACCGTGCTCACAAGAGCCCCCTACTGGTTCCTGTCCTGAAGAAGATAAACCCAGTCCATTGTTGATTAAGTGGAAGTGGAGGTGAGTGCATTGTTGTAATTGTGTGATGGGCATGCGTATTCCCTAGTAATAAAGTACAGCAGAAAGGCGTTTTAAATATTCTTCCGAAACTGTGGACTGACTGGGCTGAAAGTGGTAGGAAACAGAGCAATCAGTTCTGTAGGAAATCAAAACGTAGTTGTCTAACCTACAGCCAGTTGCTTTACTAAATGAGTTGTCCCCACTCTCTTGCAACTGGCAGGCATGGTTCAACAGACTAAAATGTTCAACACACATGCCCTTCAACATGTGTTTGACTGAACTGCCTGACTGTGCCAGTATCCTCTTCTTCTTTTCCCGTCGTTTTAATGCCCCCAGTCTATTCTGGAGTATATCAAGAGACCTCTGAAGCACATATCTTTCATCAAGAAATTTCGTTACACAACTAAGACGAGAATTTATCTAAGCCCGCTCCTAAATCAAATTTCAAACTAATAGGAACAAACAATAAGGAACCGGGATAGCGCGGTCGGTATAGCGACTGAATACGAGCTGGACGATCGAAGGGTCAGATTTTGAGTCCCGGTAGGGTAAAGAATTTTCTGTTTTCCACGTCGCCCAGACCTGCTCTGGGACCCACCCAGCCTTCTATCCATGGGTGCTGGGGCCTCTTTCCCCGGGGTAAAGCGGAAAGGTTGTGAAGCTGACGATTCACCTCCAACTAGTGCCAAGATCAAGAAAATGTGCATCTATACATCCACGCCCCCATGCGCCTTCATGGCATAATGCTAATGAGTTAAGCACAAGGTTATACATTTACCTTTTTAGGAACAAATAATAGCCCATTGTTATGTGGAATGAGAACGTAACTGTATTGTCCGCTTCTTACTTTTCTAGTAGCATACAGCCACGTTTAGGAGCCGGGATAGCGCTGGACGGCCGAGGGTCGGAGTTCGAGTCATGGTAGTGGCAAATTTTTCCCCTCTTCATGTCGTCTAGATGGGTTCTGGTGCCCACCCAGCATCCTATCCAATGGATGTTATTGGTTTTACCAGGGAGTAAAGCGACCGTGGCTTGAGGCTGGCCACTCAGCTTCAACTAGTGCCACAATCAAGAATACATGGATTTATACATCCACTCCCCCACACTTCTTCATGGCATAGTCTTTCGTTTGTTAAGGACGGAGACAGTTTTACATTTTACAGAGAAACTTAAACTACGTCAGTTGCTTCTTAATTTTAACTCTGTATGAAGTAGCCAATTTTCTGGAAGAGGAAGACGCAACTTCTATTGAAATTGTAATCTAGTAATATGTTTTGTCACGAAACAGTTCAGTAACTGCTATTCGGAGAGATGATTCTGCATGTTCCCCTGGTTTTTGGAACAGGCTCAACTTTTTGTTGTCTCATGAACTTGATTCGTGGCTTAGGAACATATTGTTGCGGGGTGATAATACAAGCTCTTGCTCCTCTTGTAGACTATCAAGTCCTTTTCCTCAAATGTCTTCATTCTTATTTGTATAGTTCAAATTACAATTAGTAGCTGACATCACTGAGTGGAATTATAACGATAATCTGTGGGCGCTATAGTCCACGAAGAAACTTAGTCTCTTTTACAGTATGTTAATCATATAGACAGTCGATATGACTCCTTGTTTGGGGGATCAGTCCGCAGGACAACAGAAACCGAGAATAAACGCAGACAAAAATCCGTGCCTCGAGTGGGATGCAAACCCACGGCCCCAGTGTTGAAGCCGGTGACTACAGTTCATGTGTTAGACCGTGTGACCACCGTGATTAGCCACTAAATAGGATTATTCTGCCTATTTTGTAGTACCTTAATCTATAGAGTGGTGATCAACACACTCCACTTCTTTACATCAAACATAAAAGTAAAGCCTTTGTTTACTCAAGTAATTATTTGGTAAGTTTCACTCCCTTAATTCTTCTTGCCCCCTTCTGACAGTGTACGACTGTAGTCCATACATTTTATCGACAGTTGGGTTTTGTATACTTTTCCGTTTGTGACAGGCGTATACTTTCTCATATTATTTGCAGAAACGAAATTTTGAAACGTAATATATATCTCAGCGGATTATTTTAGGTTATACTCTCCTACTTTCTTATCTATTTCCGTTTGCTTGACGTAATTTTACGTTATTTGTAATTATATTCTCGAGGCTATACAATTTTTTTTTTCGATAAGGGCAGACTACCTTTAAAGCCACCTTCTGTTTCAGGCATGTTTTGATTTCTTTGTTCTTTGTATCCTGCTGTGCCATAGAATCACGGTATATATGTAGTAGCAGGCTATACAACAGTTTACTTACAATAAAAATAAAACAGACGGAAATGTCAGTATTATTTTATCGTGGTTTTATATTTATTTTATAAACATGCTGTCGCAACATATAATCAAAAGCAGGAATGCCATTATAAGAATTAGACCAATCACATCTCTCTCCATAACCCAAGAACATCGATTCCATTGCTTAGCAGCATATACAAACATACGCACATGTCCATTAAACCACATTCTATAATTTCCACAATACAACAGCATTATACACGAAACCACGCGTAACTTCATCCTAAATTTAATGGATTTTAACATTTTAATTCTAAATTATACCTCATATCTTGATATGAAAAATTGATTTATCTTATAGAACTTCACATTAACGTCAACTTATATTTCATTAACTTGCAATTTATTTATTTCGAATCAACCGATCATTACAAGTACCATGTTTTTTACATTATCCATCGTCTTGTCTATATTTAAAAACCGTCCTGTTTATTTTTCAAAACACAACGTTTCGGAGACTGGATTCTGTCTCCATCCTCAAGTAAAACCCGCTCAGTTGGGCCCAATAGATAGAGTTAGTCTCTATCTCCGGACCAATAGGGACTAGCTCTATATATATTGGGCCCAACTGAGTAGGTTTTACCTGAGGACGGAAACAGAATCCAGTCTCCGAAACGTTGTGTTTTGAAAAATAAACACGATTGTTTTTAAATATAGACAAGAAGATGGATAATGTACAAAAACATGGTACGTGTAGCAATGTACCTTCACTGCCCCGTATGGAGGCGGGGTCGAATACCTCCACTGTGACCCTGCGAGTCGTAGGAGGCGACGAAAATGGAAGTCTCAAATCTGAGACAGTAAAATATGGTCGCGAGTCCCAAGGGACTCGGACCCGAGAAAGACTGCGCTGCCAAGGGCCAGCAGTATATAAAAAGACAGACCCGTCCTCTCGTCAGAGAGGGCGTCCCACAGAAACAAGACCGTAACTGTCAAACGGTAATAATTAATATCTGCTGGGGCTCGACACCAAGACTTACTGACTGACCGTCAGTCGCAATGGGACTTTGACTTTGCTTTGACAATGTACCATTTTCACAGACTTTTAGATCTTATCAACCTGATGATTATCGAGCAAGATCGAAACAGGTAATGGTACAGCATAACCATCATAAATAATTACTGACATTTTTGTCTGTTTTACTTTATTGTTAAGTTTTTGTTATATTTACAACAAGTAGAGAATGATTAATTTTGATTTCCTAAAATTGATCATTGTTGCCTCATGCTACAATAATTGCTTCAGCTTAATAACTGCAGTTTTCCTGCGAGTCTTGAATAAGCCAGCAGTGTACAAAATAAGAGCTTACACTTCTTGGTACTTACCTCGTTCCAGTCCAGATAATTCCCATATCCCATATGGTTGCACGTGCAGCGACATTCTTTAATGTGACGCAATAAAATCTCCTCTTCCCATAATTCCCCACTGCTGCTGCTTGTACTGTTGTTGCAACTTCCAGTCGTAGGAACATGCTGACGTAACCGATTCTTAGTTTCAGCGCCGCTCAGCGCAGTCTCGCAAACCTTCGATGAACACTTCTCTTTCTCATCACCAGTCCTCACGAACTTCTCGCTCAGCAGCAGTCCACCATCCTCTTTTTCTCTGCTTTTTATTTCACTATCGCTATTACAGTGTCGTTTCGAACGTTTTGTTTCCTTAATGAGGAAACAGCTACGACTGCTGCCACTGTGGTGATTCAAGAAACTACGGATCGCACTTCCGTTCGGTCGATTATCTTTGCTATCGATAGTTGTGGCGAGGATCGCTCTTCTGTTTATTCGGGTCCTTTCACTGCATGTGCACACTGGCTCCATCTCAACAAATGTTTGCTTCAGTGAGCTGAAACAAAAAGGAAAAGCTGATTTATTGCTTGTTTAGACTTATTATCAAGTTCTGGACTCTTCGCCTGTGTAGTCAGATGCCTGCTTTAACCCAGCATATTTTTACTTAGTTGTGTTCTCATGATACCTAGGATGAAGACCATGAAACTAGTGGCCATAGTATTCTTTGGTGTTCCATCCGCAAGAATGCTATTATGGCGGCCAAACGAGTTTCTGACGTGGGAGTGATGCTGAATGTTTTAAAATGGAAATGGGCGTGGAAAGTCTGTTGTAATACAGGGCGTTCAATCATTGAGGAAACTGGGGAAGCAGCGTGAGACGGATAAAACATTAAGGCTAATGTTTCATTTTATTCGTATCCATTCTATTTTACTCCTTCAACGCTTCATTCGAACTTCATGCAAATATAGAACATAAGCTTGTCGAGAAATTAAATGTTACATATTGGGTTGTATATTATAAGAAGACGATTGCATTTTGTTAGAAAATTCTTCAATATTTTGTGGCATTAACGCGACGCAAGGTACGCCTACAGAGGTGGAAAGGATTAGGATTACTGCACTTCGGAAGAAACAGCCGCCCTTATGACCAGGCACTTCCAATTTATCACATTATTAATTTAATTCCTTCGATTACTAGACATCTTATTTTGGAACGATTATAACAAATAAAATCTGATTCGGGAGGAAATTAAGAAGAGATTGAACTCGGGTAATGCTTGCTACCAACCAGTCCAGAACATTTTGTCTTCTCGTCTGCTGTCTAAAAACATAGAAATTAGAATATACAAAACTATAATTTTGCCTGTGGTTCTGTATGGGTGTAAAACTTGGGAAGAACATAGACTGAGGGTGTTTGAGAACAGGGTATTGAGGAGAATATTTGGACCGAAGGGAGATGAAGTGACAGGAGGTTGGAGAAAACTGCATAATGAGGAGCTTCATAACTAAAACTCTTCTCCGAGTGTAATTAGAATGATCAAGAGAGGGAGGATGAGATGGACAGGACATGTAGCACAAATGGGAGAGAAGAGGAATGTGTGTAGGATATTGGTGAGAATGCCAGAAAGAAAGAGACCACTTGGAAGACTAAGGCGTAGGTGTGTGGACAGTGTTAAACTGAATCTTAGAGAGATAGAATGGGATGGTATGGATTGGATTGATCTAGCTCAGGATACAGACCAGTGAAAGGCTCTTCTGAACATGGTAATGATGTTTCGGGTTCCAAGAAATGCTGGGAAATTCTTGAGTAGCTGCAGAATTGGCAGCTCCTCCAGAAGGGCTCAGCTCCATGAGTGAGTGAGTAACTAGATATCTATTTATATTTATTTGTTATCATTAATCCACTCCGTTTGGTTGTAATTAATCCTGAATACGATACATTGTAATGCCGCATTCATTTCCTTTTGCTCTGTAGCACGGTTTTTGAATAATAATTCGCGGAAATTGAAAGCGTTAAGAAGCCGGGAGCCGCTGACAGTAATGACTTGCGATTATTCTTCAGGAACAGTGTAGAAAGAAGATTGAAGAATTTGCAGATGTGAGATTTCAGTTATAACTGCTTGGGAATGTTAACTGTATTAGTTTAATTATCACATATTTGTCGTCTTTAAATTTTTCCAATCATTGAAGACTGGCACGTTATCTCCTATGACCTAGTGGATTCAAATCTCGTGGCCGAAATCGAAAACAATCTTGGTTTGACTTCATGCTAAGAATCAGTGTTTAACGCACATTCTTCAATTTTAAATTAACATAATTCTTAAAATTTTAATTAAACAAATAAAACTTCTCCAAATTAAAGTAAGCACTGAGCCTGGATTTCGTAGTCGGTATAGCGACTCGCTACGGGCTGGACGACCGAGGGGTTGAAGTTCGAGTCCCTGTAAGGTCAAGAATTTTCTCTTCTCCACTTCGTCCAGACCGGCTCTGGGGTCCACCCAACCTCCTATCCAATGGGTACCGAGGTTAAAGCGGCTCGGGCGTCAAGCTGACCACTCACATTCCTCCATACGTCCTCATAGCATAGTGCGTAATTAGTTAAGCACAGGGACAATGTTAGTTTTTCCTTCACAGTAGGCCAGCGTAGTGTTGATATATTGGGTTTTTAGACTTTATCCATCGTCCTGGTTTTTAAGATAACTAATAAAAACACGACGTTTCGGAAACTGGATCTAGACTGGATCTGGACCCAGTGATTGAGGCTAGCTCTTTCTAACGGACCGAACAGAATAGGTGTTTTCCTTCACCTGAGGACGGAAACAGATCCAGTTTCCGAAACGTCGTGTTTTTAATAGTTATCTTAAAAACAAGGACAATGGATAAAGTCCAAAAACCCAATATATCAGTGTGTTATACACCATCGTCAGAATCCTGTAGTAACTACCAGCCTAGTGTTATTGGGCAACCCTTTCGAAGGCCATAAGTTCACGACCTTTTCTGTCTTGGTATTAGTAAGAGAACAAGCAACAGTGTTAAGTATGAGCAAATTAACCCTTGTATTGAGTTAGTTGTTAGAAGGGTGTATGGATTTGTTTTCGCCGTTTATAGACCCGTAGGAAAAAGCTTCTCTCTGCAGAGGCGGGGACAGTGTCCGTTGTTTTGAAAAATGGGTGGTTCTGGGGACTGCACTGAACATTGCTTTCAATGGAGCCCAGAAGAAACATGTCACATTAATCACCGAGGGTGGGGGGGGGATGAAGGGGTGGCTCTCTACTGAAAACGTAACGAACTTTGCGCGGCACGTGGTACCCTCAACAGCGACAAGAGCGGTCCAACTATTAATGACGGGAACCCCCTAGCTCACTTCACTCCATTGTGAACCCGAAGCACTTTCACATTATTTACTCAACAAACCAAGTAACGCCTTGCGCCACGGTACAGCATCCTTCTTGAGAAGCTGACAGTAGCTAAATTGTTGAAGAACGCCTTGCTTCTAGCAAACTGGATAATTCAGTCGGTATGTCCTATGGGCTACGGACTGGACATCCTGGGTTCGATTTCCTGGAGGGGTAAAATTTTTCTCTCCTTCACCCAGCCTCTTATCCGCTAAGTAAGGGGGCCGATTTCCCCGAAGGTAAAGCGGCCGGAGCTTGAAGTTAACAACGTACCTCCATCTAGTGCCCAGGTTAAGAATGGTGGAAATATACATTCACTACGGCATATGTCTTTATGGTATAATGCTTAATTAATTAAGCACAGGGACCAATTTGCCTTTAGTTTACGTCATTCTTTTATGATATTCTACGTTTAATTACCGTGTTCATAGATCTATGATACTGGACTCGATACGGATCCAGGTGAATCGTGTTCTCAGATTCATATTTCATTTCTCTAGGGTCTGTTTTGATATCAAACTCCAGTATACATCTAGGTCTGACAAACGGGCTGTTCTCTTCAGACTTCCGGATTAAAATCTGCTATACATTTCTCTTTTGCCCGATACGTCCAGTATATTCCATCCACGTTAATTTTCTCTACGTAACGACTCGTGATAATGTCACGTGTATTAGTGACTTGTTGACGGGGTTTGGACTGATGAATCGATTTACTGAACACTCACAAGTCGTAAGTACAATTAATTATATCTCTCAAAATCACTGTAACTAAAACACGTTAAATCAAGTCTTTAACCTCCATCCTCAATTCTCAATCCTATGAAACTCTCTCGCTCCCGAACTCTATCTCTGGATTCTATATCTCTGGCTGAGATGGCAGACGCTGATCGGAGGCAGAACACCAGACACAACAATTCGTTTCTTTGTTATTCGCCTTTGCCACAAAACGAATATCAACATATTGTTAACACCTTGATTTATCCCAGCGTATTCTTTGCTGTGGAAACGTGTTTCAACTCGCCGTCGCCTAGCAATGGCCATCTTTTCTGACTTCACTATTCCGGCTTTCAGATGTCATGTCAATGATATTTGGAGACTGCAAAGTATTAAACTTCTGATTATGTAAATTTCTCCAGTTCTCAGCTACATCACCTCTTTTGTTTCTCTCTTTTTCTCGAACATTTTCTATGTTTTATCATTGCCATAAACCTTAATAACTCTTTCACTATACGACATACATGACGTTGCTGAGCAGGTTAACACAGTTATAATACACCTGTCAGCCTCATTGTCGCTCTCCTGAATCAGGCCTTTCGTCGATCTCGAAATATTTCTTCTGCCCATCCAAGCTACATACCCCGCCCATCGTAACCTCCATTTTATCAACTATTCATTGCTGGTTGGTGTGTATAAGTTACTGCATTTGTTATTGTGTCATATATTAAATGTTATTCTTGTTACGTCACCCTCTGATAGGCGTAAAATGTATCTGTTAGCTAAAAAGGAGTATACATGCTACGGCTGAAAGACGGGTATATGACCTTTTTGCATGTAATGTCCTTCTGCACTAAAATACTCTGAATATATACGAAGTACGTATAATAAAAGGTACAGATCTCAGTCAGATCTACGAGTATATTTTATACTGTGCATCCATGGACCGTTCTTGAGAAAGCCGATGAAGTTTTATTTCAGCCTTATGTAAATTAGGGATTTCAGCATACCCAAACGAGTAAAATTGAAACCCTGCTTACAACTTTCAGTTTGGACTCCAAAATAAAATCTTATCGAAGTTTGTGGTTGGAGGAGATGAAATATGCATGCAACAGACATGGCTTCCTTGTGATTGTTCTAGTAATTTATGAATTTCGTACAGAGTACTCA
>NW_019731977.1:58279-66737 GCF_002891405.2 Cryptotermes secundus
CTGTGCATCCATGGACCGTTCTTGAGAAAGCCGATGAAGTTTTATTTCAGCCTTATGTAAATTAGGGATTTCAGCATACCCAAACGAGTAAAATTGAAACCCTGCTTACAACTTTCAGTTTGGACTCCAAAATAAAATCTTATCGAAGTTTGTGGTTGGAGGAGATGAAATATGCATGCAACAGACATGGCTTCCTTGTGATTGTTCTAGTAATTTATGAATTTCGTACAGAGTACTCACAATAAACTACTGTGCAGTCATTCAGGCTGCCTCAGATAGATTTAGAATATCGTCAACATCATCATCATCATCTGCAAAGGTTGAGCTTGTTAGCCTATTCCGTCCTTAGACAGCAAGTCATCTTCTTGGCCATCTTAGATCACGTCTTCCTATCGGTTGAAAATACAGAAGCATTTTGAGAGCTCCTCTGATTGCATGCTCTGCAGACATTCCGGACAATTTTGCTTCCTTTCGTCTATTTGTTTGTCCAATTTCATCATTCCTCGTAGTGACCTTTCCTTGTCGCATAGCGCATAACCTGCTACATACCGTAGACACATCATCCCTGCTGCTACCAGTCGTCTTTCACTCCTTGTTCTATGAATTCATGATTCTCTGCATACATCAGGCATGACAATGCCATGGTTTTGTGTAATTCTAACTGCGTATCTTTCCATGTTTTGTATCCTAATTTTCATTTTATTGTCCCACACATGTACTGGAATATTTGAACTTTTTCCTATATTAGATTTAAATAAACATTCAGAAGAATAAAAAAAAACTTCGTGTTTTTAATCCACAAGCGAACTATACCGACCGAGCGACAGCCGCTTATCGGCGAAGTTAGTGCCAACTTTAGCGGATAGAGGTTGTCGCGTGGTCAGCGCAACGGATCCCCACGGCCGTTAATCTCGGTTTGCTAGACCGGAGCCCCTATTTCCTTGAAACAGCTCCTCAATTATCCTCACGAGGCTGAGTGGACCACGTTCCAGACCCACTACTTTCCAGAAAATCTGGTATCGCTGGGAATCGAACCCGGACCACTAGACCACAGAGGCGGTCACATTCAGAAGCAGGGGTTAAAATTAATACTGCGATGTACTTAAACAACTCCAAATTTCGTGAGTAATGACAGTGGCGAAGGGAGCGCCGTGAGTGGCAAAGTTGCGAACTAGACACTGATATGATCGATGCTCATGTGTCGCGCTACAATTTCCCCCATTAATTAAATAAGCGAATTTCTGATATGTTCCTGTTACTGTTTAAGTTTCTGGTGCTTAAGTCACTGACATATTGTGTCTTCACATTCAGTGACATTATAACAGTTCCAAATACATGAGAGAACTTTTGCTCACGCTGTTTCCTCGCTCGCGGATTTTTCTACCCTGAAAATGGAGGCGATAAGTTCCTCCGAAACGTCTGTTCACACAAATCTACACGGCACCACATCCCAGAAGAAGGCATTATTCATAGTCACCACCGTCAAAACCTAAAATCTTACATATTTTTATCTTTCGGGCCGGTGCCAAGAAATATAATAAGGAAACAGCCATTCGGCCCCCAAGGAAGGAGTCACTCTTGACGGTTTGTCCAACCTGCGGCTCGCGGGCGTAATGTTTCCCTTTCAGTACTTAATCGACGTTTCCCACGGCAGATTTATGTTCATATATAAATTATTGTCTTTGTGAAATAAACATAAATATTGCAACAAATCCGAAAGCAAAGTCATTAGAGTTTCCTCTAAAAAGTCGGCTGTCCTAATTATTACAATTTATTCTTCCTGTCTGGTAGCCGACCGGTTCAATTGATATGTAATGGCGCAAGGGTTATGTACAAGTAAATATATTTTTTTGTGGGGTAAATTTTGAATAAGTATATCTAGACTTCTAGATTAAGAAACAGAAATGATGAAACGTACCAGGAAGCTTGGGTTTACAAAGAAGTATAACGCCAGTGGTGAGGCAATCGCTTTGTAATCAGAATGTTAGCACGACAGCGTAACAACGCTGACATTGAGGAAGAAGCTATATGAAGTAGGTCATAAACACTATGGCAGGAGGAAAACGCTGAGTCGGAGAAGGCGGTAGACCCGAAAGAGTCAACCCCTTCTCAATAAACAGTCAATGAGTGGGCCACACCGACCCGAATTTACGCCAGAATGGGCGGGATAATACACCCCGGAACCCAACGAATCAGCAAAAAGAGGGTACATAAACCCTAGAGGAATCAATCAAAAAACTTTTTGACTTTTAATATTATTAAGTGACATAGAGTTCAGCCGGAGGCTATTGCCGAGAGAGCGATGGCAATGAGTGGGCGTTGGCTGGTGATGGCGAGCGTCTGTTTCTTCAGCTCAAGTAAGTGAACCAACTTCATATAGCCGTGAACAATAAGTGTGATAATATTAAAGTGCAACCCCAAAGAGAGAAAGTGCAAGCTAGATGGACTAGGTTCACTAAGAGATACAGAGGCGTAGAATACCCGACAGCGGGGTGACAGGAGATAGAACTAATGTGGTGCTACAGGGTCATCATCAAATGTAATACGAACCGATGAACGTCGGCAAAGTGTGTATATAGTATGTATATAGTGACATAGGGAAATAGAATAGGATAGGCATGAGCTGTGATATTAATTCAACCTAGCATTTCCTTAAGTGTTACCCCTTCCCTGATGACTCCAGCCCCTCCCGAAGCCTCGGCGAATTGCGAGTTAAGCAAGGACCCGTGACGTAAGCAGTGATACGTTACTAGAATTTTCTTCACATAACAAGATGGTGGCAGCATATTAAACCGGGTGACAGAGCGGGATACCTCCACGCCCCCTGTCACCACGGCGTAACAGTGGCGACAGCGGTGAGATAACCAATCCACCCCTGTCGTAAGGACGTAAGGGCATAACAGTGGTGTAGTGACAGCATAACAGTGGTGGCAGCGGCGGGATACCTCCACGCCCCCTGCCACCACGGCATAACATTATATTTTCCCATTTCAGCCAAATTTCAACAGTAATATAATACGAAACGACAGGGTTTGGGTTATATTCATAATAACACAGGATTATGGTGATATTAGCATAATTTTTGTGTTGTTCATTTTATTTATAACCATGGCCTCTATTATTTTTACTGCCAGAATTTATAAACACGTTCCTTAATAGCAGAATTAAATTAATTCCGGATAGTTTTCAGTTTCGGGCTAATATAAACACGATAATACAACCTCTGGTTAAATGAAATACCGAAAGTTGCTTGATGTGCTGATAGTTTGTCATATTCTCAAAGATAATCTGTTTCATAGGGAGAGATAGTCACTTAATTAGTTCTTTATTAGTTTGCCATAAAACCTTAAAAATGTCTGTTGCTCGCGGCTGTATATGAACGTGCCTCGAGGCCCTGAAAATATTTCATCACAAGGAGTTTCTGTTCAGATGTTATGCAACACCCTTAGGATTCACGAGGATAAATACGTTAGTAATAATCCTGGAATTTCTCCGCCACAGGGAAAGCAGTGCAATTTGTAGTCTGAGGTGCGTCTGGAGACAGCAGGTAAACTTCATTAACATTTCAGAATATTTGCCATTATGTTCTTGTGTTCACCAACTTCTGCACTCAATCATGCCGCGAGTCTGTTATGAGACATGCACTACATGAAACGTAACTCATAGGAAGCAGGCTAGTTCCTTGATATATTAAATGGAAAAAATCCTAAACACGCCTCTGTTTTCCAGACATACCACGTAGTCTTGAAATATAAGCATTTCAAGCAGAAGGAAGATATGTGCTGAAGACACAGGTAGGCCGCACACCGGCATGCGTCAAGACATGTAACAGTCAAGACACGATGTCTGCGACATGACGCAAAGAAAGGAGCACAGTTGAAAAGAATGAGATTATGAAAAACGCCGCACACCGGTCTGAGTCATGACGTCAGCATCATAACTTAGACCAGTGTGCGACGGTTTTCATAATCTCATTCGTTTCAACTGTACTCCTTTCTTTGCGTCATGTCGCAGACATCGTGTCTTGACTGTTACATGTCTTGACGCATGCCGGTGTGCGGCCTATCTTATAAGTATGCAAATGGTTTCGTCCATTTCAAGGTTTCAAACGAACTTTATTTACCTCATTTTACACATTCTTTTTTGAGAAACTGAAACATGCTAAGTTTGCCAATAAATTCTCTGCCATTCATAGCACCGGAAAGTTGAATGCAGTTTCACAAGAGCCCGCAATTAAACTCTCTCCCGAACCACATGAATCCAATCCACACACACACTGATTTATTTCTTCATTATGCACAATTTTTCCCTATTCTCGTCTAGACCTATATGTGCCCAAAATAATCTTGAATTCATATTTTCAGACTGAAAGGTTTAATGCATTTCTCCTCCTGGCCATGCAGCCTACATGCCCCCATTAACAAAAGTAATACTACTAATAATAATAATTTCTACTTTTATAAAATGTATTCAATTGATTAAAGTATGTTTCTAATTTTGCATCAAGGAAAATGGGACTGGGAAGATGAAAATGATAAAATAGTATGGCATGTATACACGTTACTAGGCAACGATCTCGAAATAAGCAGATACACAATAGCCGTTGCAAGGTAATGTCCGGAACAGACACGCACGCAACAATAGAAGAGCTGTTGGAAGCGGTGTTCTCTGTACAGCCCGTTCAGAACACCTGTCAGTTAGACTGAAATAATTCATGGCCTATTATTAGGGAACATAGGTCCGATAGTATCTCGCAATAGGACAAGGGTGTAATTAGATTTACATTTGTTTGCTTCCGTAAAAATAGTCAAGAAAATCTTTGCTCTGTTGAAATTACAAAATTAAAAATATGTTACCACATATGTAAATACAGGTTTTTGATTGGCAGAAATGAACAGCAAATTATCTCCAGCATGTACCATACACGTATGGAATTTATAGTACAATAAGTTGCCTAGCGACTACTCGAAAACGAACATGGCCGTGCAGCAGAAACTGCATTGCAATTTGGAAACTGCTTTGTTCTTGTTGTTTTTCTACGCGGTGGTTACTTAGTTTTTCTCAGGGCTCTTGGACCCGCATCTATGTTCTTCAGAGCATAACTTTTTGTGGGAGAAGGAATTAGGCAGAAAATTACACCCCCTCATTAAAAGAACCTTTCTTCGGAATTTCAAATTCATAAAACTGCGATGTAATACTTGGAAGTCGGTATGGCAGCTAGCTACGGGCTGGACGACCGAGAGTTCGGAGTTCGAGTCCTGGAAGGGTCAAGAATTTTCACTTCTCCATATCTTCCAGACAAGCTCTGGGGTCCACTCAACCTTCTACACAATGGGAACGAGGAGCTCTTTCCCGAGAGTAAAGCGGCCGGGGCGTGAAGTTGACCGCTCACCAATTAGTGCCTAGGTCAAGAAAATGTGGATTTATACATCCACTCCCACATACGTCTTCATGACGTAATGCTTAATTAGTTAAGGACAGGAACAAATTTAACTTAAGTTTGCACGAACACAAAACTGAGTTATCTTAATATGAATAAAAATAAAAAAAACACAGCACATTTTTTCACGTTTTAGTTTTCTCGTCAGTTCCTACGCAATGTCTTCCCCAGAATTGCAGTGAGAATGAGTCATGTTGATGTTCTGGGGCAGAAGCCGCAGTCACAAGGCGGAAAAGAAGTAAGAGCCCTCGAACCCAGTAAGAAATAAGAAATGAAAAAGCTTAAAATAAAAAATAAAGAACTCACATCACAACCCAAAATAAATAATCAAGAGTTATATATAATTCCGTGTTCCGTGTGGAATACAACTTATTTGAAAGATACAAATGTAGAATTATTCATAACGTGAGAAATACTTGGAGGTATGTGCCTAATAAATTATTTTGGACAGCCTTTGCCTCTTCACTGAACTAGGAAAAAATGAATTTCCTTTCAAGAAACAGCCCACTAAGAGGAACCTTACATGTATTTACCATTTCTTATGATGTATCTTTTGGATAAAGAGGATAGCACTTGGATACCATTTGCATATTTTTCTAAATGCAAAATATCACTAATTTCAAAGGAATTGTCTGCCAAAAGAAAATTTTCTTCACTTATACGTATATACGGCAGAGAAATGTACACAGCAATTTCAGGACAGTTTGTTGATCACAATTGTTACGTATACATCAACATCTGTAGGTGTTTGGGTTCTTAAATATGGTATGACCTCCAAAACATGTTCCTTTGACGAGGTTACTATGAAATATGTGAAGATTACGTACTCACTGGGTCACAGTCCCAGTACCTTTATTGTGGAGGAAAGTGTGGCGAAAGGTATCGATTTGGATTTGAACCTATTTTTTTGATAGAAGAAATTAATAGATTTTCAAGGTTGTCTCTCCAACAGGAACCTATTTTGTGTTTTCCATTCTTTCTACGACGTACAAATTGGGAAGAAAAAATAGGGTTTAAATTCTTGACAGACGGACAGACATTTAGTTTATATATATATACATTAGAAATGAAAAATTTAAATAGTTCCGTTCAGTGTGACTGGTTAAGATTTTCTTATTTCAATTATTTATGCCCTTACATGTTTCGGTCTTCGGAAACCATCTTCAGAGGGACACCTTTACATCAATGCAGTTAGAAGCCACTATTACAGTACATGTTCTAAAAGTTAAAATATATACATACAATATAAATAATATACAATTGGCTGTAACATCTAAAGTCTTTACAACTACAGCAGCTGTTTCAGTACTTTAAAATATTTATAGTTAGTTTGTTAAGATTCTATTGGAATTCGAAAACCGATCAGGTTCGTGTCGTTCCTCTTATATTTTTTTTTTGACAGGGGCTGAACGTGTGCCGCCTGTCGTTGCCGAGAAGAGGGCTCTTTGATGTTGTTCTGTATGTGTTTGTGGCCCGCTGTGCTGCTTAAAAATAATTATCATCAAAGTGACGTTTTACGACAATTCTAAGACATAAAATGGTTTATGTTAATTTTTAAGAGCAAAAGAATTAGTTTGCACAAAACCTGGCTGCGATCGTCAAGAAAGTATTTGAAGTATTTCTTCCGTAAATAAATATAAGTGATTTGCCTTATTGTTTTAATTGTGTAACATATAATCCATTGTATCAATTTTTTTTAATTTCGAGTCTACAATGTCAACAAAAGCCTGTAGAAAAAATCTTCAGATTTTAAAGCATAAGGTAAAAGTAAAGTTGTCCCCGTGCTTAACTAAGCACTACGCCATGAAGACATATATATATATATATATGTCTATATTTTCTTGGCCTCGGCACTAGCTGCAGGTGAGTGGCCAGCTTGATGCCCCTACCGCTTTACCTCCGGGGAGAGAGCCCCCAGTACCCATTGGAGGGGAGGCTGAGTGGGCCCCAGAGTTGGTCTGGACAACGTGGAGAAGAAAAAATTCTGACCCTACCGGGACTCCAACTCCGACACTAGATCGTCCAGCCCGTAGCCAGTCGCTATACCGACTCCATTTTAAAGCATAATCGAGATTTAAATTATCTTCAAAAGAAAATTTAGAATAAATTTAAAACATACACATATTTTTACTGAATTCTTAAAAAATATGAAAGAATGCATACACAATCCACAATCATCATCCATAATATGGGACTATTGATATTGCATCAGTAGAATTTATTAGTTTTTATTCAGCCTAAAATCTGGATCTATTTATATCAAAATGAGAGAAATACAAAACGTAACCTACGTAGTCCCGGTCGGGTCTTCAAGGAACTGTAGAAGCTTCAACACATTCTCGGAACACGACGCGTTTTGTGGTGCGAATATAGCTGCGCCTTGCCAAGCTGCCACCCGCGACACTCTCTACCGGTCGACTGAGTCTTCTCAATAGCCACGAGAACGCGGAGATGAAATAAGCTCTGCTCATGCGCAGGACCGTACTTTTAAACCGATAGCGATATAAGTTGATTGTGAGTACATCTCTCATTACAGTGAATTAACGATATTTCGGTAGATATTTTTGGAATATGCGAACACTTCGATGTACCAAAAGCGTACATATTGTTTACAATGTGTTAAAGACTTACTTACTTACTCATGGAGCTGAGCCCTTTGGAGGAGCCGCCAATTCTGCAGCTACTCAAGAATGTCCCAGCATTTTATGGAACCTGAAGGTTCAATACCGTGTTCGCAAGAGCCCTCCACTGGTCCCTATCCTGAGCCAGATCTATCCAGTCCATACCATCCCATCCTATCTCTCTAAGATCCATTCTAATATTGTCAACCCACCTACGCCTTGGTCTTCCCTGTGGTCTTTTCCTTCTGGCTTTCCCTCCAATATCCTATACGCATTCATCGTCTCCCCCATTCGTGCTACATGACTTGCCCACCTCATCCTCCTTGACTTGATCATTCTAATTATACTTGGAGAAGAGTACAAGTTATGAAGCTCCTCATTATGCAGTTTTCTCCAA
>NW_019731977.1:66936-70452 GCF_002891405.2 Cryptotermes secundus
CTGGGGCAGGTTTTCTCCGAGTACTTCGGTTTCCCCTGCCAATCTTCATTCCACCAATTGCTCCATAATCACCCTCACCTATCATCTGGGGCTGGTACAATAGGCCAGAAGAGGCCGCAGTACAAGGGACGTAGTCCCACCCCACTAGCAATAAATAAAAACTAATTTTCTTCACTTGTGTGCATATATCTACGACCAAATGCAACTCATTGTCTTGCCCTACTTCTCTATCACTACATGTTTCGGCCATATATATGGCCGAAACCTGTATATATATATATATCGATAATTTATAATACAAATTAGTTTTATATCTCATATATTCTTTGGATCGCAGTGGGATATGCATTTGTTGCTGCTGCTCGCAATGTAAAATTCTGGGGAAACAAGAAACAAACGTTGCAGTAGACTGATATATAAGGAATTTAAATTTGCTTGACAACGTTTGGTATAAATCGTTCTATCTTCTGCGATATAGCGCCGTTTAATCTGGCGAAAGTCCAACAACTTTTCGGTTGGATATATCGCCTCCATCTTCAGGGCCGAAGAGCAGCTAAGTAAGAAACTTGCACAAAATAAGTATACAATATATGTCCCTTCGTCTTAAATTGTCTCTCTTTTGTTTAGAGGAATCTTTCTGTATACATGTACCTCGCAATTGTTTCTAAATTTATGGTGTGTTCATTTTTGAGTAGGGCTCACTCTATCTCTTAGAGTGGATGAATATTGAAACAGCTCCGAGTTCATCTCTTATAAGTAAGCCTCACGCTGAGAAATCCATTGAGATGCGTTGCAAAAACGTCTTCTAAGTATACAAGGAAAATGTAGCAATTTTTAAGGTAGGTTGTTTCGTGACTGTGAACAGTTCCAGATGCTATTTAGATTCTGAAATCAGTTACATGTTCTCGCAAGTTTTGACACAAATGTACGCTTCTACCATTCTGTTTCTCTTCCCTCTAAATCGATGAAGGATGAAATTGATTATCGAACTGTCTACCGAAACTCACTTGAAAGTGGCGACTGACTAAATTCAGGTTTCCCAGCAGATGCAGTGGTTAAGCGTTACTGTACAAAGACTCCCGTATATTTCACTTACCTGACCGCTTCTGGTCTTTGTTTCTATTCCCCTAATTACTTTCATTTTCTTCCTCTTATTTTCCCTACAACTTCTTCTTGCTGGGGCACGCGGCAGCGCAGTTGGTTGAGGCACTATGCTACAACCCGGAAGGTCGCGGGATCGCATCCCAATGAGATGGATTTTTCAATATACCTAATCATTCCAGCCGCAATATGGCCCTGGGATCTACTCAGCCTCCAACAGAGATGAGTACCAGGAATTTTCCTAGGGGTAAAAGGCGGCCGGCGCGTAAGGCTGACAACCTTACAACTGTGAGCCGATTGTCTAAAAAAATGTGGGAACCTGAACATCTCACAACCCTATGGGCCTCCACGGCCTGTTACAGGGATAGCTTTACTTTATTTTACTTTACTTCTTCTTGCTTTTAAACCCCTGATTTTCCTGTTCATTCTTCTCTTTCCTCTAATCAATCTCATTTTGAGCCTCTACATCTCATTCTTCTCTCGCAATCCTTCTATACCTTTCTCATTTTTTCTTCATCACCTGCCCATTCTATTTCTTCTCAGTCATAGGTTGGCCTATATTGTCGGATGGTATATGGTGGGATGATTGATAACGATATATCTCAAGGGACGTTACATTAAGGAGTAGTGATCGGCATTTTCCCGTAAGGTCTGAGTCAAACCAAGCAACATCAGACAGGATTGCAGCTTCCTGGCCGATAATCAAACGGGATACTTACCGACTGTGACGCAGAAGCTTGAGCTCGGAGGAGGGAAGTTAGATTTTACAATACCATGAAATTGCACTAAAGTTTATCACGACAGAAACACCGCAGAACTCCGTAAGTTAGTGAGGAACTGTTGTGGTTCGTTGGTTCGTTGTGTTAATGCAGGCACTGGTGGTTCTATATTACAAATATAGTTGGCAGGGCTGCTTGTAAAGTTCTGTGAAGGTGAGTCGTAGCAATGTGACAGAGAGACACTTCTGTACTTATTAATAGGAGCAGGGATAGCTTCGTCGGTGTAAGGACTAGACTACGGGATGGACAGCCGAGGAGTTTGATTTTGATACCTGGCAGGAAAAAGAGGTTTTGTCCCTTCTCCATGACGTCCCGCTTAGCCTCCTACGCAATTGGTATTAACGCTGTTGCCCCTGAGACAAAGCGGCATGGGCGTGAAACCGACCCCTCACCTACATCTAGGGTCCAGGTTGAGAATGGTGATATTATAACTCCACTCCCCCATACGTCTTAATGTCGTGGTGCTTAATTAATTAAAGTCCAGGGATAATTTTTCCTTTATATATGAGTATATATCTGTGGGCGAAATAGTCCGTGATGAACATTGGTCGCTCTTTTAGAGTTTCATAATCATATAGACATTCAGTAGCACTCCCTGAGCAGGAATCAGCCCGCTAAAAGACTGCTACCTATAAAGGACAGCACAAAGAGAATGAACGCAAACATCGATGCTTCTAGTTTGATTCGAACCCACGACTCCATTGTTTGAGAGGTCGAAAACATTCCTCATGCCGCGCGGCCTCTGTGATCAGCTGAGATTGCCTTTACCTTACTGATATTTTCTTACTATTATTATCCTAGTCCATAGTGGTTTTTGTCACATCCTTTTTATTATAATTCTACGGTGATATTTTAATGGTTTAAAAGTTGAGAGTAGTTGGCTTTAAGTACTGAGTGGCTACGACACGTGTAGTCGTCTTTCTGCTGATTAAGAAAAAGTACATACCAAGTTTTTGGTTGACAGAAGTTATGGGATTTGACTGTTTGGGATGTGTGGGCTTGGATGGAATAGCAGCAATGAAACGGATATTAACACATAATTTAATCTTCGATTTCTTTCAAAATATATATTCAATGATTGCTCTGAAGTTAAAGGCGGGACCGGTAGATATACTGATTATGCAAGTGTACATGCCAACATCAGAGTATGAAGATGAAGAAGTAGAAAAAAAGTGTATGACACAATTGAAGAATTCTTCAGGAAGATGGAAGAGGTGACACAAACAGCATCATATTGGGAGACGGGAATAGCATTGTTGGAGATGAACCATATCAGAACATTGTTGGATCACATGGACTAGGAAGACGGAATCACAGGGGTCAAATGTTTATTGACTTTTGTGAAAGAAATGGACTGATTGTCACCAACACTTGGTTCAAGAAGCCAAAGAGAAGAATTTACACATGGAAGGCACCTGGGGATTGGAGGAGGCATCAGCTTGACTACATCCTTGTGAAACATCGATTCAGAAACAGTGTGAAGGATGTGAAGACGATGCCTGGGGCAGATATTGACTCTGACCACAACTTACTGGTTGCCAAGTTCCGAACCAGGTTGAAGAAAATTATAAGATTTCAAAAGCGCAGACCTAGATGGGATTTGGAGAAGTTATATGCTCAAAGACAAAGCGTGCAA
>NW_019731977.1:70485-70785 GCF_002891405.2 Cryptotermes secundus
GTTGGTAAAGTTGAGAAGATAGCAAGAAAACCATGGGTTACACAGGAGATGATGAGTAAAATTGAGGAGCGAAGGAAATGGAAGAATGTCAACAATGAAGAAGGCAGGAGGAAATACAGGAGACTGAGGAATAAATTGAAAAGAGTCACGGATATGACCAAAAAGGAATATCTTGAGAAGATATGTAATGAGATTATAGAATTTCAAAGAACATGACGTTATGATTTGATGTACATGAAGATAAAAGAACTAGGATGGAAAGAGAATCATGAGATTCAAAATATTGGCATCGAAGACTCC
>NW_019731977.1:71724-107047 GCF_002891405.2 Cryptotermes secundus
CATGGACACTTAGGGCAGTAGATCAGAAACATCTGGAAAGTTTTGAAATGTGGTGTTGGAGAAGGATGGAGAAGATCAGTTGGACCGATTATGTGAGAAATGAAGAAGTGTTAATTAGAGTCAGTGATCAGAGGAATATACTACACGAAATAAGAAAACGGAAGGCTAATTGGATTGGTCATGTTTTACGCAGAAACTGCCTTCTGAAAGAAGTTATTGAAGGAAAGATAGAGGGGCGGATAGAAGTGACCAGAAGACGAGGAAGAAGACGTAAGAAGATGCTGGAAGACCTTGGAGACAGAAGAGGATACTGTCATTTGAAGGAGAAAGCTCTAGATCGCATTAAGTGGAGGAAATGTTTTGGAAGAGACTGTGGACCTGTCGTCTGACAGATTACTGATGATGATGATGATGATGGTTATATATTCAAAAATAATTTAAATATTCTATAAAATACTTCAAATTTATTACGATTGTCCTTCTATGTACAATGCTTTTGTTGTTGCTTTTATATTCATTCGAAAACAATTCCAAATAGCAAATTTTAGCCAATCAGGGGAACCCTGAATTATAATCTTGGAACAAAAATTTATTTTCACCAATTATTTCGCAGTTTTCTTTCTCTAAAAAATGCTCCAATGGAGCCTTAAATATGCCGCAACTGTCTCTGATTCATCCTTTTCAATGTATTGGTCTCAGTATAAATGTTATTCAATACCATACTTGTACAGTTAATACAGCTGACAAAAGTCTCACTAAAACCAAGAGACCATGATGATGGGTAAATCACACCAGTTGGCCACATAACCGCGCTACACCAATCATCATGCATCATTTTTAGTGTGACTTGCACAGATTTGTGTTTCCACGAATTTGAAGTGCATCCCGCAACAGACTCTGTATGCTGAGAGTTTTGGGTTCGACTCAGCCTCTTAACAGAAATGAGTACCAGGAATTTGGGGGGGGGGTAAATGGCGGCCGGTACGTAAAACTGATAACCTTACCGCCATCTGTGAGTCGATTGTCAAGAAAATGTGGGACCCTCAACATTTTACAACCCCATGGGCCTCCATGGCCTGTTACAGGGATAGCTTTACTTTTACCTCTTCATGGCATGTAGTTTAATAAAGTACAGACAACCTTACTTTTACCTTGTTCATATCATAAGTTACTTAAATGCCTGTAAATAATTAATGTATTGTAACGTGCTTTGCTAATGATGACGCCGTTGGGATTGTTAATTTGTTTATTTAACAACCTACATATCGTAACTACAATTAATTATAACACTGTTACGGGTTTACACACTTTACAAACCCTACACACAAATCTCTTCACACTGTCCTCAGTAGTCTACACGTATTCACAGTACGATACGGGAGCTATACCAGTGTCACTGTATTACACACTCCCAATAACTTCTCACAATATCGGTATTCTTCACGTTCACGATTCACTCGCTACAACTGAACTCGGCGACTGGTACAATCTGCACTGTGTCACTCCTGATCACACACTGTCTCACATACTGCTCAGCCGGCTTTTTATGCCGTTCGCTCTTGCCTGTTGCCTGTGTCAACAGCGATGTCGCGTGTTACGTCACAGTAGGCAGCGCTGCCACGTCACCGTGGGGAAGGGGGGCGGAGTGTTGACTGGCCTTTTACTGTAGCAGCGGCAGCGCTCGATGTTGTTAGGTCACCGCGGGGAAGGGGGGCGCCCACCGAACGTTGCGTACTGACGGAAGGAGTAGATGTATGTGACGTCACTCGCGAGACCAAAGATTTCACGCTACCCCCACTTCCCGTTGGGCCATCCACGTCACAACATATTTGTAACCAAGGGCAGAGTTATGAATACAGGTTTGAAATCGTAGGGCCTGTTAACAGGGACCGCTTTACCTTTTTTCCTGTGTTTATATAATCTGGTAAAGAACTTGCGGAGGGGGAGAGACGTGATTACCAATAAAAAAAAGTAAAGCTATCCCTGTCCCAGGCCATGGAGGCCCATAGGGTTGTAAGACGTTGAGGGTCGCACATTATCTAGACAATCAGCTCAAAGATTGCGGTAAGGTTGTCAGCCTTACGGGCCGGCAGCGCTTTACTCCCCAGGAAAATTATTTAATTAATTCCTGGTACTCATTTCTGTTAGAGGCTGAGTCGACCCCAGGGTCATAGTGCGGCTGGAAGGATTAGGTCAATTGAAAAAATCCAATGACCTCATCGGGACTTGAACCCGCGACCTTCCGGCTTGTAGCATAGCCCCTCAACCAACTACGCTACCGCGTGCCCCCGTGATCACCAGTACATGCCCTATTATGATATTAGTAATATCGGATTTAGTCGCCGCCTTGAAGAAGTGATTAAAAAGCGTGCATTATGGGGAGAGACTTCATTTGCTTCTACCCTGAATACCCTGACATGACGACAGCTCTGTAACCTAGATCTGCCTTGGCAGGGTCCGCCGTACGTCTCGAAGCAGAAGGCGTGGAAATATTGCTCCCGCTACATCGACTGTAGTTCACCATCAAAGACTTGTATGACTAATTGGCAGCGTGTGAACCATCCGAGAGAAATGGTGTAGTAGGTTGGATGAAGATTAGAATTGGTTTCTACGTCGTGACAGAAACTTCTGAAACTTGCTTTGCTCTAGCAACCCTGCCTAGTACAGGAGTGGTAATAAGAAATTCGTAGCTAAACTTACGGCTTATAGGAGGCCCATTCGGGGAGTGAGAGGAGTTCCGGCTAGTAGACACAGCTGCCACAAGAGTCTAGATAATGGAATGGGATCTTCGCACAACAAAATGTCTTGTACAGAGGTCTATTCTGAAGGGACAGTTTAATGTAAACGTGTAATATACAACGTACGAGTAATTAAACTTTTGGAGAGAAGAAGTCAGACGTTACAGTTCTTCCGCAGAAAGCAGAGGCCGCTGAAATGCGTAAGAGCGAAATAGAGAGTTCACAAATATTGTTAGAAAACACAGAAATTTCAATACCTCAGGAACCTCGAAATCAGAGGACTAGAATACACGTGGACCATTTTGATGTTGTACTGTGAGAAGAAAATTACTTCAGTACTGACCCTGTGAAATAATCTCTGTTCAGTGATGAGCGAGCTTTGCTTTAAAGGAAAGAAAAGAAAATAATTTCGAAAAAAAAAATGAAAGGTATAGTTTATGTTTAAAAAATGCAAAAACGGACTACACATCTTCATCGAAAGACACTGTAGCAATCATGCATTGATATCTCAGAACAAAAAGAAAATGGAGGACCGAAAGAACTGGTTGTCTAGGCAGATAAGATATAGGTTCATACTAAAATGCTGGCAACACCGCACTTCCCCGCGCTATGTTGAAATCAGGTATGGGAGGAGGAGGGGATTTGTTAAAAGTGCAGAAATGATACACGATTCTGAGTCGTAACCAACAGCGTGATATTAATACGAGCGTAAGCCAATAAGTAAGTTACAAATAGATATAGAACTTAAACAAATAAGAGTACTGATTTCAAAATGCTTTTATTTCTCACCGTAATCCCCCTGTACATTGGGGCACATCCCATCATTTCACAAGCCCCTGAAAACGAGCAGCATAAAATTCTTTGGGCTGCTGTCGGAACCAGACGTGTTCACACGGCATGGCCTACCTCATAATGCATGACAGGTTAGGTTTACACAAAGTCTGTGCACGATGGGTGCCGCGCATGCTAACCCCACAACACAAAATGCAAAGAATTGGTCTGGCATTACCGCATCTCAGTCGCTACCACGATGAAGGACACAATATGCTAGCCCGAATTGTCACAGGTGATGAGTCTTGGGTTCACCATTACCAGCCCGAGACAAAGCGTGCGTCAATGCAGTGGAAACATCCTGCGTCGTCTGCCAAAAAAAAATTTAAGGTGACACCATCCTCTAGGAAAGTGATGCTCACAGTCTTCTGGGATCAGGAAGGCATACTGCTCACCGCATTCCAGCCTCAAGGACAAACCGTAAATGCCGACTCCTACTGTAACATACTCAGGAAACTTCGTAAGGCCATTCCACGGAAGCAAGTATCCTGTCATGCATTATGAGGTATAGGCCATGCCGTGTGAACACGTCTGGTTCCGACAGCAGCCCAAAGAATTTTGTACTGCTGGTTTTCAGGGGCTTGTGAAACGATGGGACAAGTGCCTCAATGAGCAGGGAGATTGTGTTGAGAAATAAAAGCATTTTTCAAATCAGTACTTTTATTTGTTTAAGTTCTATATCCATTTGTAACTTGCTTATTGACTTACCAACGTACGATAGCAGGTATAACAAGTGGTTACAATTGCACTATGGCACTGACGTCGACTCAGTCTCTAACAGAAACAAATACCAGGAAACTTCCTGCGGGTAAAGGGCGTCCGGCGCGTAAAGCTGACAACCTTAGCGCCATCTGTGATCCAATTTTCTAGATGATGTGTCAGCCTTAACTTCTCACAAAGCTATGGGCCTATATTTCCTGTTACAGGGATAACTTTAAGTTTTACAGTTCACTACAGAGCACAGTCCAGTATTCTCAGTCTGTTATTAAACGTTTCCTGCTAACGGCTTCAACAATGCCTCCGGCTCAAGTTCTCCCTCACAGACTTCCGTACAGAACTGACTAAACTGATGTTGTCCCTCGTTTATAACATCAGGAAGCGAAGCACATAGAAAACAAGGGTCTTCCATTTTTGTAGCCCAACTGTTGCGTCATTAAGATTCTGCTGCCTAGCAAAGGGAACATGTTTACTGAGCCTCTGCCCAGAAACGGCCTTGGCATATCCGCCCATCTCGTTGTCGTTGCATAGTAACGGCCCGTCACGTTACAATATCATATGTATATTTTAAATACTGAAATGGACACACAAAATAAGCAGTATTCTTGTGCTCCTTAGTTTATTTCACAATGCTTCCTCAACTACACAAATTATGTTGCGTATTGTCGAATGGGAAGACATTGGTAAATAAAGAATTAAGAAGGATATAGAAGGATGTATTCGCGAAACAACTTCAAGTATTTGTGGCAGAATTTCATTATAGACACTAAAGACAATCACGTAAAACCTAACCAGGATTTTCTGCCTTCTAGCCCGAAATCAATCTCGGAAACTTACAAGCATTTTAAGTAATTTCACATACGCTTAAAGTGATTGAATTTTTGAATCAAAACTAGCTTTCGGTTCTCAAAATTTAGTCTAACCCAGTCTCATAGTCAGTAGGGTTAAAGCGACTGGAGCATGAAAATCACTGCTCACATTTCCAAGTGTCAAGTTTAAAAATTCATGAAACTATAACTTCATTCCCACACGCGTCTCCGTGGCTTGGTCTTTCTTTAAACATAGGCTTACGTCTTCATGGCGAAAGCACGTAGTATCGTAGTTGGTTTAGTCACTATGCTACAAGCCGGAAGGTCGCGGATTCGAGTCCCGATAAGGTGGATTTTTTTTCAATTGACCTAATTTTTCAAGCCGCACTATGGCCCTGGGGTCGACTCAGCCTCTAACGGAAATGAGTACCAGGAATATTCCTGTGGGGTAAAGGGCGGGCGGCGCGTAAGACTGACAAACTTACCTCCATCTGTGAGTCGATTGTCAAGAAAATGTGGGACCCTCAACATTTCACAGCCCCATGGGCCTCCATGGCCTGTTAAGGGATAGCTTTACTAGTATCTCTTCATGGCATGGAGTTTAATAAAGTACAGGGACAACCTTACTTTTACCTTGTTCTTATCATAAGTTACTTAAATGCCCGTAAATAATTAATATACATTTGTAACCAAGGGCCGAGGTCTGAAATCACAGCACGAATACAAAGTACTGCATTCTGTTTAGACAGCTCTCCAAGGGATCCTGCAGGCAGTGCAGTGTGGATCAGTACACAAGCCACAATCGAGAGTAATCGAAATTTACCGGAGTGCGATAATTGGATTGCATGAGGCGGAGGGAGCCAGTAGCACCGATATTTCGCAAACCTCTCCTTCTCTTGCACGGTCACTACAGT
The DNA here is from genome assembly GCF_002891405.2 of Cryptotermes secundus. Taxonomy (NCBI): domain Eukaryota; kingdom Metazoa; phylum Arthropoda; class Insecta; order Blattodea; family Kalotermitidae; genus Cryptotermes; species Cryptotermes secundus. The sequence continues at coordinate 77,734 of NW_019731977.1, forward strand.
TTACCGTCCCTACCTTAAAGCAGTTGGAAACATGGGATTATCTTCCTTACGTGCTTCGTAGAATTAATAAACGAGGAAGAGAAGCCCTAGTAAGTACTCTTTCCCCAGAGCGCAAAGGGGAACATGAACAACATTAATATCCCACTGTTTGACTCGAATGATTGCTTTTGGGGATGAGGTTCTTTTGCATTCAGTAGCGTCGAATGTTATTATGAACTGGAAAATAGTTACGGTGGCCAAATCGAGGTACCGCCGTGGATTTATCTGGAGAGACTAGGAGTGTGTATCTGGGCACACCTCTGAGAAGGAAAATCAAATTTCTGACCATGACAAGAAGTTTAGAAAATACATTTTGCTTTGCAACCAAGGTGCCCCGCTCTTTACGATAGAACGATTTTCAAATTGATATAAGTTAGGCTGGACCAAATTAATGCAGATCCTAAAGGAAACAGGTATCGATTGGCGTGAAAGAGGATCGATTAGTAAATTGTACATGGTTCAGAAAGTTACAGTACGACTGGACAGAGTGGAGACAAGAAGAGTGAAGATTGGAAGAGGAGTTCGACAAGAATGCTGTTTATCACCAATTTTGTTCAACTTGTACAGCGAATGCCTTACCAAAGAAGCTCTAGATGGGCTTGGAGACTTCAAATTAGGAGGGAAAATTATTCAAACTGTGAAATATGCAGATGACCTTGTGTTAATGGCTAAGGAAGAAACTGTGCTACAGGGTATGATTGATAGACTAATTGAAATTGGAAGGTGCTATGGCATGGAAATGAATGTGGAAAAAACAAAAGTAATGAAAATTTCGAGACAACCAACCCCAGTCACAATAAAGATAGACCAAAAACAACTGGAGAATGTGAAATGTTTTAAATATTTGTGTAGCTTGTTAACAGATGATGGAAGGTGTACTAGTGAAATTAAATCCAGGATTGCCATGGCAAAAACTGCATTTAGCAAGAAGAAGAATCTTTTTACCAGCAAATTGGACTTAAATTTGAGGAAGAAACTAGTGAAATGCTACATTCGGGGCATTGCTTTGTATGGGGCTAAATCTTGGACACTTAGGGCAGTAGATCAGAAACACCTGGAAAGCTTCGAAATGTGGTGTTGGAGAAGGATGGAGAAGATCAGTTGGACCGATTATGTGAGAAATGAAGAAGTGTTATTTAGAGTTAGTGCACAGAGAAATATCCTACATGAAATAAGAAAACGGAAGGCTAATTGGATTGGTCATATTTACGCAGTAACTGCCTTCTAAAAGAAGTTATTGAAGGAAAGATAGAGGGGCGGATAGAAGTGACTAGAAGACGAGAAAGAAGACGTAAGAAGATGCTGGATGACCTTGGGGACAGAAGAGGATATTTTCATTTGAAGGAGAAAGCATAGATCGCATCAAGTGGAGAAACTGTTTTGGAAGAGACTGTGGACCTGTCGTCTGACAGATTACTGACGAATTAATGAATAAGTTAGGCCATTTGTACAGGATTCGATAAATGATAGTTGTCATTAAGCACGCAATATTCTATCTTCCCGTGCTCGCATGGACGATGGAGGTGTACGTCAGAATATTAGGCTAAATGAATGTCCAAGGAAAATGGCGTGAAGGTGTAATTTGTTCCAAATAGTTCAGTATTACGCAGTGGTGACAGGGGGCGTGGAGGTATCCGCCGCTGCCACCACTTATTACGCTGTGGTGGCGGGGGGACGTGGAGGTACCCCTCCTTGCCACCACAGCTTACGCTGTAAGGGGTTAACACAATAATCCTAGCTTACCCTCAGCTAGGATTCTCCTGGTTCAGGACTTCCTTCGTCACATAAAGCTGTCACCATCTTATTATATCTTAACTGGGGTGATGAAAATCTAAGGGCCGGGTAGCGCGGTGGTCGAGCGTTCTCTGTTGGCTGGCCCTTTCATCACTGTCACCTCTTATTATTGGCGTAGAGCGGGCGTGTCAGGTCTGACCCGCCTCTACCTATCGACTGTCACACTATATATTATCCTCTACGACAGGGGTGGCTAGGATATCTCACCGCTGTCGCCAATTATGTCTTAGTGACGGGGGTGGGTAGAGGTAACCTCCACTGTTACCACTTATTACGTCTTAAGGGGGCGTTGATATAAAGGCTACTAAGCGCTGCCTGCGTGGCAGGCGCCTATCCCTGTCCATTAGTGCCTCCCTTTGACTGTCGTTGCATTCGGCTGCTGCTGCCTTTCGTTTTGGTAGGATCCTCGGGATCGGTCGTGGGAAAGGTTGATTATGGATGGGTGAATCACAATCCCGGTACATCCTACTCTAACTATACTGTCTATTTACACTCTTATTTACAATATTTACAATATTAACAAGGCCGACTTTCATGGCGGGACTACATAGTGTCTTTACTTTCATGCTAAGCTTCCTCATGTTCTCCCTTCGGGGGTGTAGGACTTGAGCCTCTCTCTTTCTCTTTGTTTCGACTAATGAGGATATGCAATTATTCGTCGTTCGACGTGAACCTTTGTCCTGTCTCCATTTCCTACTATTCATTACATAATTCTACACTATCATAATACTTATCCCTTAAGATATTTTACCCCTAAAGTTATGCATATTGAAAGCCTACATATAGTTATCACAAAATCCATGGTCGCCACTATGAACAACAAATATGCGTGCTCTGCGCACTACCACTAATCATAACACACTATAACGACGGCCATGTTGCCAGACTAGCATCCTAGGCAACTACTTGTTACATAATTTCTGTCATTCTACCCTAAGGGCTCACCGGCACACTGGAGTTTGCTTTCAACATTTTACCACAACACTTTTCTCAACAACAATATAGTTTAACAGCATGGCTTATATGAGTAAAGAGACTTACTTATGATAAGAGACGCAGGCTAGATTCCACCACTCCTAAGACCCATCTCGAACAAAGCCTCCGGCTGACAACTGAATATTATGTTTTTGATCAGATCCCTAAGTCTCCGGAATTCAGCAATTTATATCATTAATTTGCTGACTCTACGGTTGACGAAAGAGGGAGGTTAACTCCTCCTTTCGTCCTAAATTTCGGGGTGGAATGTTTCCATTGGCTACCCTTTGGCTGTGGGTGGGCCCGTGGTACTTCATCGCTGCGTATTTGATAATATTATTATACTCCAGTGGCCCAGTTAGCGGAGCTTCTTACTTATGCGATTACGCATAAATGCTGATCATCAACATTCTTAACCTAGTTCCTTAGTCTATGTGTTGTCATCTTTGCTCGATTGCTGTAAAACACTTTTCGCAAGTCTCGAAACATTTAGGCAATGCATTTTGATTTCTAGTCTCAAAATTGCGACGCAACATTCAGAGAAGGGACAAACAAACAATGTACTACGCTTCTCTCTCTCTGTCTCTGTCTATGGCTCTACGGCCCTTTGGACCTTGACCGCTTTTTCAGTTTCTTAATCCTATACACAGTCAGTAGGACTCCTTGGACAGGGGATCAGACCGTCGCAAGGCCGTTACCTACACACAGAACAACACAAATACAGAATAAACGCGCACAGACATCCATGACTTTAGTGGGATTCGAAACCACGATCAGAGTGATCGAGGGGAGAAAACGGTTCATGCCTTAGACCGCCCGGCCTCTGTGATCGACTTATATTACCATGGCTGGGTCTTCCAAATAGTGTCCTCTCTTGAAATCTTCCGAAAAAATTATTTGTATTTATTTCCCATTTCATCCACGCGTCACGTACCCCATACTTCTCAATAAACAGTCGTATAATGTTGTGACATGCCTTCAGGGATAGCAGAATCAGAAGATACGTCCATTTGCTAGACTACAGTAACCTGAACACGCTGAGGTGTTTGTCACAGTCGCTCTAATCAACTTGTAAACTTTGGTGTGGCCAGGGTTTTTGAAATCCTTACATATCGCCCTTAACCAGTGTTACAATATTGGTGAATCTGCTCTAGCTCGTAGGAGTAAGGTTAGGTGGCCTTCGGCCCACCTATAAATCGGAGTATTATTGTCATCGCTGAGTTATGCAACTGTCCCGGGTTCCTTCTAGCTCACACACCGCCCGAAATATTGTTGTCAGTATTGACACTTCCCTGTTACGTTCGGTTTTGGTGAGTAAACCGAAGCTGCCGGCAGGGTCAAGTCTGCCACCTACAAGTCAAGTTCTTCGCTGACCCTACATCTAATTATGGAATACTAGGGGCATTAAGTCCCAAAAAATACTAATTTATAAATTACTTGGAAGCCAATAACGTACAAGTAGTACGAATTAGTGAGACCCACTTACAACCTCCCATATAATTTAAGTTTTCAAACCATAAACATACTCGTATGGGTCTGAGAGTCTAAATCAACGGGGTTTGCGGAACGACCATTCTAATACCACAAGATTTGAAGCAATCTGAAATTCTCCTTCCTCGCTTGCAACACGTGGAAGCTACAGATATACAACTCAACATTAATAAGGAATCCATAATTTTAATTTCGATCTACAACCATCCAGGAAGAACTGCAGAAAGAGACTTCCACCTCCTCATTGGAACTGGGCACTGAGTAGTACTCACAGGTGGCCTCAACGCCAAGCACGTGACATGGCGCCCTAGGCAGAATAATGCAGCAGAGGAATCTCTTCTAAATGATTAATACAAAAGTAATTACATAATTTCCGCTTTGTCTCAACCTATGCATTTTCCAGACAGAAATCCGGCGGGGGCGGAAATCCTAGACTTTGCTATCGTCAGTAACGTACTCCCAAGTTACTCAGTAAGCACCCTAGGCAGCCTCACCACATTCGATCACAGCCCCGTTTTACTGACTATGCGTGGTCCATTAGAAGTGGACGAAAGTGAAACTGACTGGGAACTTTTCAAAATTACTTAGTAAAAATCTCAATATTCGGTGCTTAGAGGGAAACTGCTCAATGAGCGAGATTGATGTAGCCGTTGAGTACCTTACAGACACCCTCAACAGAGCCACTCATTGTACCATACCGCTGAAAAGGAGAACTTTCAGATCAATACAGATTGCTCATTCAAAAAAGGAACGCGTTTCGGAAGCAGTGGCAAAGAACCCACGACATTTCTCTTCGTCCTCTCATTAAATCTTTAAAAGAGCTAATAGATTCGGCAATCAAAGAACAATTATCGAACGCCTGGCAGAAAACTTTGCACCAACAACACGAGAGACACCTGGAGGAAAATTAAAAGCGTTACAAACACTAATCCTAATATCCCACCCTTTTCCATTAATGGGAAACTGTTATCTCAATTCAGGGGAAATTAAAGTCCTTTGCGGATAACTTAGAATAAATTTTCACTATCAATTCGGATGTTGATCATACCTTTACAGAGCACTGAACAGGTAGTGAACAGTTCCCGTGAACAGCCACAGAGAGACGTGGTAAGGGCTACAAATCATTTTGAAATTGCTTGGATTTTCCGTAACCTCAAACCACGCATAGCAGATGGGCCTGACGGGATACAGATTATAATACTTCAACACCTGCCGCTGCTAGTTCTCAAGTTTATTTCCAAACTATTTAATAGATCACTTGACCTAAATTATTTTTGTATACAATAGAAAAAAAACTAAAATTATTATGCTTCGGAAACCAGGTAAAGAACACACGTTCTCACTGAATTATAAACCAGTAAGCCTACTAAATTCTTTATCTAAACTTCTTCAGAGAATTAGTTTGAAAAGACTATACTTCCAACTTCAGGAGCTGAGAGTTATTAGAAACGACAAATACAGTTTCAAAAGAAGCCACTCCACAACAAGTGCATTGTTAAAAAACGTAGAGCGCATTGCTCCCGATTTCAACAAGAAAGCTACAGTAACATTACCACTACGTGTAGATATTAAATGAGCATTCGAAAAAGTCTGGACCACAAGGATAATTGCTAAATTTATTATGGCCAAAATCCCGCCTCACTTAATACATATAATACACAACTATCTCCAGAATCGAACCTTTTCTGTAATGCACCGAAATTCAATTCTTATTCAAGCCCAAGCCCCATTCAGGCTAGAGTACCTCAGGGAAGCTTATTCGGACCCATACTATTCAATCTTTATATCCTGTCAATTGAAATAACTCTAACATAGCCATTTCGGTCTGTGCTGATGACACGAATATTAATGTTCGGTCAGGTATCACAGATATAGAAGTTAGGAACTTAGTCTTTTAGAGCCGGTCACGGTAGCCGAGCGGTCTAAGGCATGCACTGCCTTCGCTCGCTCGGAAGCCGAGATCGTGGGTTCGAATCCCACTCAGGGCATGGATGTTTGTGTGCGTTTTTCTGTGTTTGTGTACAGGTAGAGGCCTTGCGACGAGCTGATCACTCGCCCAAGGAATCCTACCGGATTTGTAAGATCTAGAAAAATTGAAGTGAACGGAGTTCATGGAGGTAGGCCTAGGCCCACTGGGGCTGTAGTGCCAAGGTAAAAAAATAGGTCTTTTAGAATCGTAATTCCGGACATGGAGAATAAGGATTAATGGAAAAAAATGCACGATTACGCTGTTTCCCAAAGGACTCCGCCACTATCGCGCAGTACGCATCGAGTAAAGATTTTTTTAACGAAAACACAGATTGGGCTAAAGAACCGTAGTATCTTGGCGTTACACTTGATTAAAACTAACATGCAGGACCCACATATCCTGCATTTTGCGCAAAGTTAATTACAGACCGTAGCAACTGTTATAAGATAAAGTTGTCTCTGTGCTTAACCAATTAAACACTACGTCATGAAGGCTTTTGAGGGAGTGAATGTATAGATTCACATTTTCTTGACCTTGGCACTAATTGGTGAGTGGTCAGCTTCAGCCCTGGCCGCTTTACTCCCAGAGAAGAAACCCCTGGTACCCATTGGATAGGAGATTTGTGAACCCCAGACCCGGTCTGTATGATGTGGAAGAGAAAATTCTTGACCCTATCTTTACTCGAACTCCACTCCTTTGATCATCCAGTCAGTCGCTATACCGACTTTGCTATCATGGAATATTTTAATGTAGGAACTGTAATTTTAAATATTATTCAGAACAAATTCATGTTTTAAAGGAATAATAATGTGTTGTTATTGTTGATGTTATTATTATTACGGAATAAATTTTCAGAGGTACGCTTGCAGTAACAGAATAAATTTATAGATATACTGAATGTGTAACGCGGCTTGCTGAAGGCCTGTGCATGACACATATGTCTGAACTATCTCACAAGAAAACAAATGTTCAGTTTCGTTTTTTAACTACTCGTGATATGTTTCGGGTTCCATTTAAATAACTAAAATATATAGAGAGATAAATAATCCTTACATTGCCCTTTATATGTATTTCGTTGGCAATTTTTTATAAATAATTTTGCACAACGAAACTCCATTAGGAAATTGTGTAGAAATATGGGAACCGAGCCATAACCGTAAGTACAAGGCACTGAACTTTACTTATGATCTCGTAGTAACGCACTAGACAGACGTGATTTTCAATTGGGCTTTTCAACTAATAACATTTATGGTGTTTAATCGCCAATTGCGAAGTGTTAGAGGTCGTGGCTTGTATTTATGATATGAATTTATGTTCTCTATGTTACAAGCTCTCTGGCATTGAACGAGAAGCTTCAAAATCTCAAATATAAAGCTTACCACTGGATATCTTGAGGCAATCTTACACATTTCCCATTCTCACACCTTCACTAAAATCCATAACAATCTTATTCATACAACTCCTCTTCTGTCTCTTCCAAATTTCCCTTTTCCGAGAGATCTCAGCGTATTTTAAGTTTCTCTTGTCTTCGCAGTTGTCGTAAAGACCGAGCCCTTCATAGGCTCCCACATTTCACTATCTTCACAATTTAGATATATTCTTGTTGCTCCCCCTGAAACATAGAGCATCCGCGAAACGCTTTGTTTCACTTCACTTTCTTAATCCTAAGGCAATCGGTAGGACTCCTTGGACGGAGGTAGCAGCCCGTCGCAAGACCGTTACCTACAGAGGACAAGACAAACACAGAATAAACACATACACTTACTAAACATAATAAACACATACACTTACTAAACATCCATGCCTTTTGATCGATTCGAACCCATGATTCCTACCTCCGACCGAGTGAAGACAGTATATCGCTACAGTGACCGGCTATCCTAACAATGGTAGACACAAATGTCCTGTATGCCTCAACATTTCCCTTGGTATGTGATTCCCTGAATTGGCCACATAATTCACGTTCTCTTTAAAATGAGAAGAAAATCTATATTTGAATTCCTAGCCATACATATTACACAAATGTGATCAAATAGAAGAGGATGAAACGGTCGGGACAAGTATTGCGCATGCGTTTAGTTATTTTTGTTATTAATGTTATATTTTAGCGTCCTGTTGCACTGATTTAAGTCCATGATTTATTTCACCGTCTTTTAGTGCATACACTCATCTACCTCACTCCTTTCTCCCGCACTACTTGTTTCGGCACAAAAGTGCCATCTTCAGGTGCTTATTCGATTAACGTTAAACTAGTTCACTGCATGCCTTGTCTTCATATTAAAATAATTAAAATATATATTTATCATATACACTGATAAATATTAAAAATATAAGCACCTGAAGATGGCACTTTTGTGCCGAAACATGTAGTGCGGGAGAAAGGAGTGAGGTAGATATTTTTGTTATATTTAACGACGCTCTGAGCACATGCAACCTTATAGCGTTGAATGTTAAGATGATGAATAAAGAATTGAAAAAGTTGCGGGCGGCTATGGACTAATTTGAAATGTTACTAAGAATTTTCCTGGAGGGAGAAGCTCGGATTCCTGAGTCATAACAGTCGATATCTGACCTCCTCTGAGGTCTAGTGGTCAGAGTTCCTGGTTACAGATCCAGAGGTCCAGCGTTCGATTCCCGGCGCTACAAGATTTTTTCTGAGAAGTAGTGGGTCTGGAACGGGGTCCACTCAGCCTCATGAGGATAATTGAGGAGCTATTTCAAGGAAATAGCGGCTTCGGATTTGTTGCGCTGATCACGTGACACCCTCTATCCGCTAAAGTTGGCACTAACTTCGGCGACAAGCGGAGGTAACCCGGTCGGTATAGTTCGCTTGCGGACTCAAGTCACGGATTATCTTTTGATAGTCGGTATCTCAGCCTAGTTTCGAACTTCCAAACACATGTCAAATTGTTACTTCCTGAACCGAACTTCTAGATTATCAAGAATGGGAGATATGACATATATATAATTTCGATTGGAAAATCTCGATAAAGGAGACAACTTGCGAGATCTAGGCTGACATAATCGCGATGTCTATTAAAATGACCATAAATAAGTATGGTATAGACCGCATTCAACTGGCTCACTATAAGGTTCAATTACCAACATGTGATGACTCCTTGGGTTCCATAAAAGCGGAGAATTTCATGACGAACTGAGCAACTATTAGCTTCTGAATAAGAACTCGCCGTCTGTGTCACTCGCGAGAACATGAACAATTTTGGATGTGAGAAATTTTTCTGCTGCATTTTAATTCTGAGTGTAATGACTGGATAGCGAAACTGGTCGGGCCTTTATCTTGCTACGAAGTTAGACAGACAGACCGGTTTCGAGCCGCTTTCTTGTTGCAACACGTGGGTAGATTCCTCTCCTTGTGAACATGACACTTTAAGAACAGACAATAGACGCGATATTACGACATTCTGTCTTGTAACTCCTACCTTCCACAATGGCCTGAGTTGGGCGGCGCCTGAGAAAGCGCTGTTTCACCTCATGGGCCAGCCAGACAGATATAAATATGTGCTTCCGGTCGTGAAAACCTCTTACAAAAACGAGCATGCATACATTAACAGCGAATACATAAATAATTGTGTAAATACATATGTCTGCATAGTATGCTGTTTACTTATGGAAGGAAATGAAGAAGAACAAACCAAAACCTGATTCAGGAGGAAATTAAGGGGAGATTGACTCGGGTAATGCTTGCTACCATTCAGTCCATAACCTTTTGTCTTCTCGTCTGCTGTCAAAAAACATAAAAATTTGAATATAAAAACTATAATTTTACCTGTGGTTCTGTATTTGTGTGAAACTTGATCTCTGGCATTAAGGGAGGAACATAGACTGAGGGCGTTTGAGAACAGGGTGTTGAGGTGAATATTTGAACCGAAGAGGGCTGAAGTGATAGGAATTTGGAGAAAACTGCATGAGGAGGAGCTTCATAACTTGTACTCTTCTCCAGGTATAATTAGAATGATCAAGTCAAGGAGGATGAGGTGGGCAGGGCATGTGGCACGAATGGGAGAGAGGAGGAATGCATATAGGATATTGGTGGGAAAACCGGAAGGAAGGGGACCACTGGGAAGACCAAGGCGTAGGTGAGTGGACAATTATAAAATGGATCTTAGAGAGATAGAATGGGATGGTATGGATTGGATTGATCTGACTCAGGATATGGACCAGTGGAGAGCTCTTGTGAACCATCGGGTTCCATAAAATGCTGGGAAATTCTTGAGTAGCTGCAGATTTGGCTTCTCCTCAAGAAGGGCTCAGCTCCATACGTAAGTAAGTAAGTAAGGAAGGCAGGAAGGAAGTGAAGAAGGAGCATCAACGCGCATATCTCTAGGACAATCTGTTGTCAGGTGTCATGAATTACTCAACGCAAATAAATAAACAATCATCAGCCGTCAGGTCTTTTGTCTTCCTGGTGTGCTCCGATTCACGCCTGGTTTATGAACTCTTTCAGTAGAACATAGACTCAAAATAATATCAATGACTACTTTCAAAATTAAAGTTTCACCATTAGGAAGTGGCTCTGAATATACTTTCTACCGGGGGCACGCAGTAACGTCGTTAGTTGAGGCATTATGCTACAAGCCGGAAGGTCGCGGGTACAAGTCCCAGTGCGGTCATTGGAATTTTTTTAGTTGACCTAAGCCTTCCAGCCGCATTATGGGTCTGGCGTCGACTCAGCCTCTAACAGAAATGAGTACCAGGAATATTCTTGGAATGTTCTTGAGAGTAATGGGCGGCCGGCGCGTAAGGCTGACAACCTCACCGCTATCTTTGAGCCGATTGTCTAAGAAATATGGGAACCTCAACACCTCACAACCCTATGGGCCTCCACGACCTGTTACAGGGATACCTTTACTTTTTTTTTTTTTTGCTTGCTTTCTACCGGACCCAAACTTTCTAAGAATCCTGTACATATCTTTCACAATATTGTTGTGCCATGGTCATTAAGGGGTATGATTTATATTTAACGAGGAGGCGAAGTTGTGCCAGATTTATTAGTAGAAACTAAATATACATTTTGTAAAAAAGAAATGAACATATTAGGTGAACCACCGGAAACGGGAGGTCAGAGCCCCAGCTGCCACCTCACATCCCTTTTCAGTTGACTATTTATTAAATTGTGTTTACTAATCGGTTGAACGGCACAGATTGAAGTCACGCTTTCGCACGACAGTTCATCGGCCAGTAGGAACCTTCCGACTTTAGGATTTCGAGTGAGCAGAATTTTCACGAATTGCGAGAATGTTGAATTTTGGGGTCTGGAGGTAGAAGCCGTTTTGGGGCATTCTGACTGCAGCAATCACTCACAGTAGACGGACTCGGGAGGTCGTGTCGTAAAGCCTATGTGAAGGAGTTTCAAGATGACGTCCCGGCCATCTTCATTCTGTGACTTGTTTGGTCACGTGAGTAATTTGCCTGTGTTCGGTCCACTGATTGATTGTTAGCATATGAAATTTGGTTCATTCTCTTTTAGAGCATATGACGTTTGGTTCACATATAAATTGTTAAAACATAAAATCTGGCTTATTCATTGAATGTTAGAATACAAAAATTATTTAATTGATCGTTAGAATATTGCAACAAATTTGATCAACGCGTTGCCAGGCAACAGCTCTCTAAACACAATCCAACATGCAACAATAGATGAGGCTGTTTTCTATGTCGTCCGCGCCAAACAGCAATGGAAAAACGTGTTTATGCAATCTGTTTCTAAGCAACGGCTTCTTCACGTCGTCCAGATTCGCTCTGAGACCCATCCAGCCTCCTATCCGATGGGTACCGGGAGTAAAGCTGTCGGGGAGTGACGCTGACCACTCACATCCAGCTAGTGCCAAGGTCAAGAAAATATAGATCTATATATTCACTTCACCATATGCCTTCTTGGTCAGTCACGGTAGCCGAGCGGTCTAAGACATGCAATGTCTTCGCTCGCTTGGAAACCGGGATCCTGGGTTCGAATCCCACTCAGGGCATGGATGTTTAGTTTGTGTGTGTGCGTTTTTCTGTGTTTGTATACAAGTAGAGACCTTGCGACGAGCTGATCACCCGCCCAAGGAGTCCTACCGAATGTGTAAGATCTAGAAAAACCGAAGTGAACGGAGAAGTTCATGGAGGTAGGCCTAGGACCACTGGGGCTGAAGTGCCAAGAAAAAAAAATGCTTTCTTGACGTAGTGCTTAATTAGTTAAGCACAGGGACAACTTTAAATTACTTCTTCCTAAAGTAGATCTGTTCCCATCATTTATTATAACGGCGAAAAGGGTATGTGTCCTTTCGTCCCAGTGCGATTTATTCGTCATGTATTCTGTTAGGTATATCACCCTGCATACAAAATTTGAAATATTTGAAATCTGAAATTTCAGAATTTCTGAAATATTTCAGAATTTCTGAAGACCGCCGCTTGTCGGTACGTTGAAATGGGCTTGTCTTTTTGGTCGAATGGAGCAACAACAAACTGCAAAAGAAATCTTAATGCCAAACCAGAGGGCAGAAGAAAAAGAGGAATGCATACCACGTAAACTGAGATAGAAAGCTGTAGTAGACAGTAATGTTGAAGCTCTGGGGGAAAGATACTGGAAAAACAACCAGAAATACACAAACCTTGGAGAATTTTCTGAGGAAAGCTATGGCTCAAGAAGGGCCCTTTGCCAATGAGGAGGAGGAGGAGCAGGGGGGTGATGATGATGATGATGATGATGAACTGAACTATACATTTAAGTATGGCTATCAAACAGAATATATTCATGTTGCCATTGCAGTGTGTATTTTCGATATTTCGAAGAAGAGCCTGGAATTTCGTATATAAAATAAACGGTTTAGTTAAATCATTTGACGAAAAGACTTTCACCCTCTCACTCACTGTTTCTCAAAATTTCGAATTTTCGAACCCCCTAGCAACACATTTTACACCCATAGACCCCTCATTCTGGACGTCAACTGGATGTTCTATTTTGTGTTGAAATCAAAATCCTAGTTTCTGGTCCTCTTTAATGTAGAATTCTATCTCAACTTGGCACATGGCGAACCAGTTGCTTCTACAGACGGGGCTAAACTTTGACAATGCCGTTCCACTGTGTCTGTAACCTGTGTTCCTGAGTGTGTAGTTCCACTGCTTACAGAAGCAATTGCTAGAGCCTTGCAAAATGGCCGTTGTGAAATGAGCAAATTGGACTAACTAGTAGCAACGAAACTACCAAACGTTGCTAACAGAAATGTTACGTGCCCTGGGCCCCGCGGTCAAGGGAGACCAAATTACAGCAATTCCGTTTGCAAACATCATGCAGAGATTAAATTGTACAGCAAGAGTTCTAGAAGAAAATCATGACGCCTACTTCTCCTCAGATACTTCAACCGATATATTGAGGATAAAAAATTATAAATTAATAGTTACTCAACTTAATGGTCCATTTCTGTGCATAGCTTTAATTATCTAAGATTCTCACAAAGTTAAATACGCTACACATACAACGTCGCAATTCTTGCGTATTTTAACTGATAAGAATATTTCATGGGTAAACTTGTCCCTCTGCTTAATTAATTAAGCACTACGCAGTGAAAGCGTACAGAAGCCGGGATGGCTCAGTCGGTATAGCTACTCGCTACGAGCTGGACGACCGAGGGTTCCTGGTTCTAGTCCCGTTAGAGTCAAGAACTTTCTTTTCTCCGCGTTGTCCGGAACGGTTCTGGGGCCCACCTACCCTCCTATCCAATGGGTACCGGGGGCTCTTTCCCTGGGGATAAAGTGGTCAGGGTGTGAAGCTGACCACTCACCTCCAGCTAGTGCCGAGGGCAAGAAAATGTGAATCTATACATCCACTCCCACGCCCTGTATTTCATAGCTATTAGAAAAATTATGTTTAAGCATCATATTGCGTGTGCACATCTTATATTTATGTTCAGTCGCCACAATAGTGNCAGCAGAATAAATAAGGTGCTCATGTTTGTTCAAGGCAAGAGCTGTGGACTCAGAGGAACCGCCATTGCTAGCGAAAGTTTATGAAATAACATTCGTTTCTAAGCAACGGCTGCAAAACAGACAACGGAACGATGTCCGTTGTTAGGCAGCAGATTCTTAATAAACAAAATTAGACAGCCGCTGCTAGGGAACGTCTCGGAAAGCACGTTTCTGCGGAAACAGATATTCATGCAATAGAAGAACGGTGTTGTTAATATGGTCCGTGCCGAGGAGTTATAAGAAAGACACTTTGGGGCAAACAGGTCAGTTCCGCACGGGAGTCTGTGAATAGAGCTGCCATTCAGAGAGGGCTTGAGCGCCGAAGCTGAAGAATCTCCACTCTTAGAAGCCGTTACCAAGGAACGACTGGTGAAGACACAGCAGGCTTGAAAGGACGTGGTGTGTGCTGTAGATCCGAGTCTTGTGTATAAGTGGTCAATAAATCTAATGTCCAATCCAAAGCGCCGTCTATAGTCACTCATACATGTGGCAATATATGTATATATATAACTACCTTGTAGAAGGTAAATTTGTCTCTGTGCTTAATTGGTTAAGCACTATTCCATGAAGATATGGGGGAGTGGAGATATAGCCTCACCATTCTTGACCTCGGTACAAGATGGAGGTGAGTGGTCGGCTTCACGCTCCTACAGCTTTACCACCAAGGAGAGCACCCCTGGTACCCATTGGATAGGAGGCTGGGAGGGCCCCAGAGCCGGTGTGGACGCTGTGGAAAACAGAAAAATCTTGCATTCCCGGGAATCGAAGCAGAGCCGTCCAGGACGTAGACTGTCTCTGTATCGACTGAGCTATCCCGTCTTCCCCCTTAATGTTAACTGACAACATAAGGCTCCAGTACGCTTCTTTTATTCCACTGTTAGGTGACGCTCTAGAAATTTGATTCAGTAGATGGCAGAAGCGAAACCCTTTCGGCATACCCGATATCATGACAGGTTTACGCGATTTTTCTCGCTCTCTTCAAGTTTATGATGGGATTGGGCATTCAAATTAGCCACGACTGCTTCCTTCCACTTCCACATTCTTACGAGTTACCATGCATAGTTAAAAACTCCGTGGACTGTAGTCCGCAAGCGAACTATATCGACCGAGCGACCGCCGCTTGTCGGCGAAGTTAGTGTCAATATTGATCCGTTGCGCTGATCACGTAACACTCTCTATCAGCAAAAGTTGACACTAACCATGCATAGTCACTTTTCACTCTCTGTCCTTAGCTCAGAGCATTTTCTTTGCACCCCGTGACTACATGCACTCAACCTCTTCCGTTATGTAGGTTGCCAGGTTTCAGACCAACACAAAAAAAAAGGGCGAAATTTTAAGAAATTTAGTTTCACATTTCGGCGACTGTGAAGAATACTGTCGTCTGGGAAGTCGCGCTATGTAATCTGATAGAAGTGCACCGACGTTTCGGAGGAAGCTGCTATTTGCTTGGTTTTTCCTTCGAGGGGCAGTACATTTCTCTTAAAACTGGGTGAGCTTCTACTGGAATACACGGCGTTGCATTCAGAAGATAAGCCTGGTATTCTTCACGTGAAAATTTGTATTTGTGCATTTCAATATTTGATCCTTTTAATGGCTCATAGAAAAATGAAACATTCTAAACAGAAAATTAGCACGGTATCCTAGCGGTCTAAGGCATGCAATATCTTCGCTCACTCGGAAGCCGGGATCGTGTGTTCGCATCTGTTTCCTCTGAGGTACGAACTGAATTCTTATATATTATTCTTATACATTGCCGGCCACGGTAGCCGAGCCGTCTAAGGCATTCACTGTCTTCGCTAGCTCGGAAATCGGAATCGTGGGTTAGAATCCCATTCAGGGCATGGATGTTCAGTGTTTGAACATGTATGTGTGAGTGTGTGAATTTTATATGTGTTTGTGTACAGGTAGAGGCCTTACGACTAGCTGATCACCCTCCCAAGGAGTTCTACCGAATGTCTAAGATCTAGTAAACCGAAGTGAAACAGGGTGTTTCATGGAGGTAGGCCAAGGCCCAAATTGGGGCTGTAGCGTCAAAGGAAAAAATGTACTCGTATATGACCAGTTCAATTAACAACACAGTTATTGAATCAAAATTTGAAAAACTTCGGATCTGGATTGGCTTTAATAGTCTGTTCTGCCCAAAAGAATTTCAACTGACTAGCTGTTTACACAAGCAGACAGGTTCAGTTAAAATTTGTCAGAACATAACTGGTTCTCTGAATAAACATGCAACTGAATATACTGATACTGTTCTTGTCTATTTTTATTTTATCGTCCTTGATATTCAAAGATTAGAGTAACAAAATGAATTTGCAAATTTAGTGTTCAGTGAAAATGTAAGATTTCATTCTCTGAAGCCCATCTTCAGTATTACCATTCACTTTCGTCAACAACTGGTTGATATAACAAAAGCGAGTGTGTCTACTCCATGTTCAGTTCAATGCGTATCTTACACTGAGGATACAGATCAGAGTTTAAGATATCTTCTTGAAAAATTACTTAGTAAAAATGTTAAGTCTTATGTTTTTTGTGTAGGTCTGTCTTTACAGTTCGTTCAGCCAGTGCTAATATTTAAAACCCTGTTAACAACATAATTTTTCTCGCGAGGCTCTTAGAGACCAATTGCCGTGCACTGGAATTTACTACTCTCTCCCTTTACATCTTTGAGACATTAAATGCTTTAATCTACAGAGTAATGAGGAAGAAGATACTAAATTTTGTGATTGGTTGCTGTTCTCTTTGAAAAGGAGAGTGGAGTTGTTTGCAATCACCCAGACCCCTGGAGGACGGAATTGTGTGAGAAATTAAATTTGTTTTTTTTTTATTCCTGCTCATAACTTCGAATTTTGAATGTCCAGAGTCCCACATAAAGACGTTAGTTATTATACTGCAAATACACGTGTTTAGATGGATAATTTTAGCTTGAATTTGTACTGTAGAAGGGGATATAAATAGAATGCCGGTTCTCGGAAAGCCCCTGTTATTTTGTGTGTCTGTGATTAAGAAAACATTCGGAAAGACGACAACAGCACACACTCAGAAAGCTAAGTTAGCCGCCTGGCATTTGTTGGCATTCATGTCAGTCTCCCGGAAAGCAATAAGTTTCTGTTGTTTAGCTGCAATGTTATCGACGTGCATTGTAAAACATATAATACCGTTTTACAACCTTCAGCTGCATACTCTGTCATGGCGACTTGGTTTTAGTCGTTAGTCGTTAGTAGTCATGGGGTGGCAATGAAACCCCAAATACGTGAATTACAGGGTCCCAGCTAAAGAGGTCGGATCTTGCAGCAAGATGACCGCTTCATATCCGGACCCAAAATATGTGTCTTTTTCTCCTTGTTCTACATATGACTGACTGGCAACTAGAACTCTCTCTAACACTTTAAAGCCTAGTGGTTACTGTAGACTATCATACAATCTGCTTTAACGTACTAAAACTCTGCTTTCTGCCCAGATAGTGTATATGGAGCATATTTCATATGGTTCTCGCAATAAACGGCAAATATTTCCCTAAACAGCAGTGACCGGTTTGCTTTGTAATATCTTTCCTGTGAAGTACGAACTGGATTTTTATATACCATTTAGAAGAAAATCACTTTTGGTTGGTTAAAAAGGTGGTTCCATTAATTATTAATAAAATTGTATTAATTACAAGAGTTATTTGTAACTGTTGTGGCTGTCTGCAGCCACCTGCTCACGCTGGTTCCTCGCTCGCGGATTTCTTATACCCTGAAGATGGAGGCGGTACATTCCTCCGAAACTTCGGTTAACACAACATCTACAGGGCGCCGTATCCCAGAAGACAGTGTTCTTCATAGTCACCGCCGTGAACACCACATATCTTACATAAAGAAATTAATTTTTAAGCGAGGAAAGAAAGTGAAAATTGTATTGTGTCATTGACATGATAAGCGTATGTTTCTTTTGTTTTCTAAGTAGTATAACATTTCCTTATCGATTATAGATGTAAATATATTAGCAATTTTATGTTCCATGAATTGTTTGTGTCTGTGAGCTATATTAATGTGACCTGACTAGAACGAATTGTTCTCATCTTGGTACTGTGTGTCATGTGAACTTAGGATTTTGTGCCTCTGCCTCGAAATATAAGCAGTGTGGTCACTGAAGTGCGAAGCACTCCGACACTGTAATTGGTGAGTAAATAATTCTGTTCTTTATAACCGTGATAGCTAAACGAACCTTTTCGTTTTATTCCCTCAATATGTTTGTTCTAGATTTTTTTTGACATCAGAGATTATTTTACCTTCCTGTTTTCCATCCTAGAATTATGACTAAAATAGGGCATTAAAGATCATCAAACGTGTTAAAATTTCAGTGACATGAAAATTATATTAAAATCGCCATAAATAATTATGATTAGTAACATAAATATTTTCTGCTCATGTAATTCCTTGTAATTTGAAACTATCCATCATGCTCGATTGATACTTTCCCTTCCTTTTGGTGTATTGCTCATATTCTCCAGTTTCTTTTAACGCGGTTCTTGTTTGTTCCTTTTCTATCCTGATACTTACTTACTTACTCGTGGAGCTGAGCCCTTCTGGAGGAAAAGCCAATTCAGCAGCTACTCAAGAATTTCCCAGCATTTTATGGAACACGAAAGTTCATTACCGTGTTCACAAGATCCCTCCACTGGTCCCTATCCTGAGCCAGATCAATCCAATTAATACCATCCCATCCTATCTCTCTAAAATCCATTTAAATATTCTCCACCCATTTACGCCTTAGTCTTCCCAGTGGTCTCTTTCCTTCTGGCTTTCCTACCAATATCCTATACGCATTCCTCGTCTCCCCCATTTGTGCTTCTATCCTGATACTACTGTATATTAATGTGTATCTTGCCACTGTCTGCGATTCATATCTGGCTGTTAGTATGTAGGTCCAAGTTTCCAGTGACACATGAGACGCACAAAGAAAGCATTCATAGGGCTCTATATTCCCTTATTTTTCTCTCTTTCAGATTCGGGATCAATTGTATTTAACGAAACGTCCTACGGAAAACGCAGCTTCGAAATGTCCCTGATATTCATGTCACTACTCATATTCTCTGTGTTGCTCGGTGTGATTTATTGTTGGAGAAGGCGACATCTGCTGAAGTTAGCTGCAAACTTGCCTGGCCCCCCCACAGTTCCTCTCTTCGGAAATGCTTTGGAATTCAGATCCAAAGATTTCGCCCAAAACTTTTGGACATTTATTGGTTTCATGCAAAATTATGGGCCTGTGGTGAGGATCTGGTTGGGGCCTCAATTGATAATTGCAATTAGTGACCCACATCATATTGAAAAACTTGTAGCACACGATAAATTCTGTACAAGGGGCCCCTTTTTTAGAATCCTAATGAAATCGATGTTTAGGAACGGGCTGTTAGCCATTGACGGAGAAATTTGGAGAAAACACAGGAAAATCGTTACAGCAGCATTTCAGAATAATATCCTAGATAAATTTGTGGACAATTTCGCAATGTATAGCTGTATTTTAGCGGATCGGTTGGATGAAATATCTGACGGAAAGTTTCATAACATTTACATGTTCTTTTGCCAGTGTACCTTGGATGTGATTTGTGACACTGTATTTGGATATAAACTAAACGCCCAAGCTAATAACAGAACTGAGGTCGTTAATAGTATCTTAGGCATATTAGATCATGTTGTTGAGCATCTTGTGAGACCATGGTTACATTTCGATTGGGTTCACAAGTTGACTAAATCGTGTGCAAAGTACACAGATGCGATCGAACACCTAAATAGCATTATAATTGATTCAATCTCACTGAGAAAAGAGAAACATGCACTAATGTTAGCTTCAGGGGAGGACATTCAGCTCGACAAAATGAAAAATCCCCTACTACTTGATACGTTATTGTTAAATGAATCTCTTAACATGGATGATATTCTCGGAGAGATAAGTTCAATTGCAGGGGCAGGGGCGGAAACCACATCATCTACCTGCTGTTTTGTCCTGGCACTCCTGTGCGAGCATCAGCATATCCAGGAGAAAGTGCTAGAGGAACAGAAGGTCATATTTGGGGAAGATATTCAACGACCAGTTACAAGGGACGATCTGCCCCAAATGATATACTTGGAGCAGGTAAGTAGTCTGCTCATTTTAAAATTGAAGTCGGTTCTGTGGGCATGAAGACCACTCGGCAAGTAAAATGTCTCTGGTAAAAAGGGAGCAGTAGCAGTTTATTTTGGGCTACCGGTCCTAGATTCATGGTTCAAAACAGACAATAATAAAGCAATAGGCAAAACCAGAAATAAACATATTTTATATGCAACACTAAGATGTACCTCAACTCACAACGAAAGGAGAAACAGCTCAATAACACAGATTCTTAACGAACTATATAAAAAAGGGGGAACAACACTACCCGGATATCTAAGTACGGCAATATCACTCCAAATTCCCGCTGATAGAAGATGCAGGAAGACACGAAACTTAGCGTTCAAGATTTTAAATACTAAAAATTGTAATAATGTTTAACTCGACCACATTCTATCCTAATTAAAATCTTTATATAAACTTTGATCCAACTTGATGTACTGTGATCAATGTAATAGTATTTCCTCATCATGTTGTTATGCCTTCTGAAGATGGTCATAACTGACAGATACATGTAAAGGTATTCAAATAAATATACAGTTGAGTCACACTGGACTCACTCACTCACTCAAGGAGCTGAGCCCTTCTTGAGAAGCTGCCAATTCTGCAGCTACTCAAGAATTTCCCAGCATTTTATGGAACCCGAAGGTTCATTGTCGTGTTCTCAAGAGTCTTCCACCGGTCCCTATCCTGAGCCAGATCAATCCAATCAATCCCATCCTCTCTCTCTGAGATACATTTTAATATTGTCCACCCATCTACGCCTTGGTCTTCCCTGTGGTCTCCTTCCTTCCGGTTTTCCCACCAATATCCTCTATGCATTCCTCCTCTCTCTCATTCGTGCCACATACCCTGCCTACCTCAGCCTCCTTGACTTCGTCCTTCCTTGGAGAAGAGTATACGTTATGAAGCTCCTCCTCATTATGCAGTTTTCTCCAAACTCCTATCACTTCAGCCCTCTTCGGTCCAAATATTCTCCTCAACACCCTGTTTTCAAACACCCTCAGTCTATGTTCCTCCCTTAACGTCAGAGACCAAGTTTCACACCCATACAGAACCACAGTCAAATTATAGTTTTGTATATTCTAATTTTTATGTTTTGGGTCAGCAGACGAGAAGACAAAAGGTTCTAGATTGGTTGGTAGCAAGCATTACCCGAGTTCAATCGCCTTTTAATATCCTCCTGAATCAGGTTTCGATCTGTTATCGTTGATCGCAAATATCTGAACTGTGCCACATTTTCAAAACCTCTGTTACCTATCTTTATATCATGATTTTGTCCTGCATTTTGGTGACGAGACAGCAACATATACTTAGTTTTCTCTGTGTTTACTTCTATACCAACCTCCTTACTAGCGTCAATTAGAGTTTGTGTGTTTCTGTTTACAGTCACACTGGACGGTGTTGTCAAACCATTCTAAAATATTCTTGGTGTATTTAGCGACGATTTTAGTAGGTCGGATTATAATAACGTCGATCCATAGAATGATTCGAGCAACGCTATAGAATGAGGAAATAGTGACCCAATTTAAGGTACTATCCCAACATACGTGTTGAGGAGGAAAAACACGAGAAATTTTATTCGAGATAGCCAAGTCTCAGGTACAAGATTTTAACACTGGGCCACCCGAATACAAGCCAGGGGTTCTACCCGCTCGACGGCAACATCCAGCCTATCAGCTACTGATAATGTGTTTCTTCACTGTGCAGGTGATCAAGGAAACTCTGCGTCTCTACAGTCCACTTTCCTTTCATTATCGGCAGACTGTGGATAATGTCGACTTAGGGAATGGCTACGTTCTCCTAGCTGGAATTCCTGTAATCGTAACAGCTTATCTTACACACCGGAACCCGGAGTATTTTCCTGACCCGGAGCGCTTCGACCCGGATCGCTTCTTACCTGAGAATTCAACTGGTCGACATCCGTACTCCTATATTCCGTTCGGACTTGGCCGAAGGTTATGTGTGGGTCACAACTACGCCATGATGGAAACAAAGACAATTTTGTCTACAGTTCTGAGAAAATACCGCGCCTGCGCAGTTGAAGGCGGCATTCGTGCTTTGGAGAAAAGCTTTCGTTTCGGACTTATACAGAAACCCGTTCAAGGATTCAGGATCAGTTTGGTACCAAGATGAGCCGCGTAAAGATTCTTATGTGCTTCTGGTACCAAGAAACGTCACTTGGGAGTTCTCAGTTGTACTGACATCTGTATCTCTCACGTAGAAGCACCATGTAGCTCTCCTTATCTAAATATAATAATTAATAAGTATTAACAATTATCTTAATAAGAGTATTAAGCAGTTTAACATGTACGGGGTAAGTCATTTGATTGTCTTTATGTGTTTCAACTCATATGAGTCACGTTCAGAAAGCACACATTATAAGGAAGTGCCTTAAATTTGGTTTAAAATTACGATGTATAAAACAGGTAAAACTATCCCTGCCCAGAAGGAAANAAAGTAAAACTATCCCTGTAGCAGGCCCTGAAGGCCCATATGGTTGTGAGATGTCCAGGTTCCCATATTTTCTGTAGACAATGGGCTCACAGATGGCGATAAGGTTGTCAGCCTTGCGCGCCTGCCGCCCTTTACCCCCCTCCCCCCTAGGAAGATTTCTGGTACTTCTATTAGAGGTCGAGTCGACCCCAGGGCCATAGTGCGGCTGGAAAGATTAGATCAATTGAAAAAAATCATTTAATCGGGACTCGAACCCGCAACATTCCAGCTTGTAGCATAGTGCCTCAACCAACTACGTTACCGAGAATTGTAATCAGATATCACGTAATGCACCGGCAGCTTTGCGTTATGTCTCCTTCTGTTTATGCAGCAACAGCTTCTGGAAGTTCCAGCCCTGACGTTCGATCTACCACAGCTGATGTTACGGATGCAAATGGTATAACGTAGCTGTCTCATTTACATACATAAAGCGAACAAAAGTTCTGTGCTGTTCCGAAGAAGCAAGAGCAGGATATATCAGCGGTGTGAGTGGAACCGGGATGGAAGGGAATCGAAGGCTCCTTTTCTACTGGCGTTTGGGGCGCGGCGTAGCAAACCACTGATTCAAACACTGCTATTACCACACACCCACAACATTGGAGAAAGGTTCACACTGTAAACGCTAGTGGAAAATGGGCGTAAGATGAGAAGCTAGCAAGCAGAAATACGATCATGTCTGATAAGAACTAAATTATTATATCCTTAATCTTTTATCGGCAGCGAGTCTTTCCTCTACATTTAACAACGCAATGACTGACCATTTGATTACATCCCACTTTGTACATTCAGGCATAGCCGAGAGATCAATAATGAAAATAAACTCTGAGAAATATGAAAGAGTGCACTGAATTTAATTAGTTCAAAATAGGGATAAATTTGGTGGAACCGGGGTATCTCAGTATGTACATCATCTGGGTTGAACAGCCAAAGTTCGATTCCAGACAAGGGCAAGAGTTTATTATCCTCTCCATGTTGTCCACATAGGCTCTGGAGCTCAACTAGCCTTCTATTCAGTGTGTACCGGTGATTCTTTTCCTGGAGGTAAGGCGGCTGGAGCGTGAAATTCACCACTCACCTCCATCTAGCGCCAAGGTAAAGAATGGCGGAGTTATAACTCCACTTCCCCAGAAGTCTTCTTGGCATGGAGTTTAATTCATTGTGTACAGTGACAAATTTGCCTCTTCTTTAAACTTCAAGATGAACGCAGAGGTGGTCCTTGCTTCCACGAAACGTAACACATAAAAACAAAGAACGTTCTGAAGAAAGCATTCTTCTGGGATTTGGCACCGTGTATATGTGGTGTTAACCGACGTTTCGGAGGAACGTCGGTTAACACCACATATACACGGTGCCAAATCCCAGAAGACTGCTTTCTTCATAGTCACCGCCGTGAAAGCCTCAAATCTTACAAAGAACATTCTGACCATCTAAGACGCTATTAACGTATCAACGAAGATTCTGCTACATTCAATTAGTTCAAAAGCAAAATATTAAATGAAATAATTGTTTTGACCACCTCTCAGATAGTAACATAATTAAACAGGCGTTGTGGTATAGGTAATTCGTCTACCATGAACAAGATGGTCGTTATGGAATCTCGAGGGACCGAAACTAACGTAGGAGGCTTGAAGTTCAGGTCGTTCCATATTCGAATTTCGGTCCTGACATCACCTATCGTAAAACATGCTATTTAAGGATTTTCCTCTGTCCTTCAAGTAAATTCTGGGATGAGCAGGAACAGTCACAGCCCACACACACAAACACACAGGTTCGCGCTCGCGCAAGAGAATCAACCACACGTCCCAGGACACATACAGATACACACCACCAGTAAACAAATACGCTATATTAAGAGAGGTTCCACATGACACGGCCTTTTACTTTTTGACTTTAAAATTTCCTTTTTTTATTTATTTATTTTTAACCCAATAAAAATAACAAGTTTTGCAAGCGTAAATAATTTAATACATAATGTACGATCAATGTGTGAACAGTGTAAGAGTTTACGTGTAACAGCATACACACCTGACGATGGTCCTTGCGAGACCGAACCATGTCGTATAGTAATGCAAGAAGGACATTAATTAGGATTGGTAACACCAGGAACGGCAGAAAGAAACCTGCACTGAAGACTGCATATGTGTGATTGTGTGTGAGGTAAAGCTGTTCCTGTATTAACTAATTAAGCACTACACCATGAAGGCGTATGCGGGATTTTATGTATAGAATCACACTTTCTTGGCCTCAGCACTAGTTGGAGATGAGTGGTCAGCTTCACACCCCGGCCGCTTTACCCCCGGTACCCATTGTATAGGAGGCTGAGTGGGCCCAGAATCGTTCTGGGTGAAGTGGAGAAGAGAAAATTCTTGACCCTACCGGAACTCGGACTCCAACCCCTCGGTCGTTCAGCCCTAGCCAGGCGCTATACCGACTACTCTATCCCGGCTATGTGTATATAAGTGTACCAGTTAAAAGCCCCATTACTTTCAAGTAATACTTCATGATATTTGTGTTATTGGACACTGCACGGGATATGTAGGTGCAAGAAGCTTTCTTTGTTGAATACGCCTACAATAGATATGTGTTCATGCTTGCTACCTGCTTCACATCGGTTTCTTACTTGTGTTATTCTTCGACCCTGAAAATGGAGACGACATGTTCCTCCGAAACGTCAGGTGACTTTCAGCGGACTACATGGTGTTGTATTTCTTGTGGTAGAAATTTTCGTATCACCGTTGTGAGAATCGTAAATCTAGGTTATTTTCCTGACCAATGGTGACGTGTCACCTTAGCACAACCGATCTGCACGCTAGCGCCATCCATTGATGCTCCTTGTAAGCACTACAAGTCTCCTACCTAGCATCCGATATTTGAGGGCATTTCTTTCGTAGTTTTTTCTTTTGCTTCCTAAAATACTTGTTTATTTTGTTATTTATTTAACGACACTGGCAACAGCTCAGATTATACAGCGTCGAATGAAGGAATGGTTAGCATATAACGAACGATATTGGAAGCGACGTGAAATGAAGCGGCTATGAACTAATTTAAGGTACCACCCCAGCATTTGGCCAGAAAGTACTGGGGGAAACCACGCAAAACCTCAGTCAGGTTGGTCGGCGTTCCCGCCGAAATTCCAACCGGACACTTCTCGAATATATTCAGAAACATTGCAGCTTCTATAATGCTATGTCTCTCTCTCTAGAAATACGTGTATACCTTCCCACCCCTGTAATTGTGTCCGCAGCCAGCTTGGAGTTTCCTGCAGTCATCATTTCATCTTTTAACTTTATCAGCCTTTCACTGCCCTTTACCCCCCCCCCAGGAAGATTCCTGGTACTCATTTCTGTTAGTGGCTGAGTCGGCCCCATGACTATAGTGCGGCTGGAAAGATTAGGGCAAATGAAAAATTCAATGACCTCATCGGGATTCGATTTCGGCATCATTAAATAGCCCACGAAAGAAAGCATTCCACTGTCGACTGCTGGCTGGAAATATGCATCCTCACCCACTGTCTGTCTGATTCAGCCTAGTTACCTATGATAACATTTCATATTATGCAACCATCTTTATTTGTGCAGCATGCAATCTACAACTAAAGTGAACTCAGTGGCGAAGGGAACATTATGAACATAGATATATTTCAAATGTTTTGGAAAGTGCTGCCGTCTATAGCCTTGATACATGAACAGCCTTGCCAACGGAATGCGACGTTCAGCTTTGAGGCAAGCGTCAATCTCAACTTTTCTGTAAATATATTTTACGTGTTGTTTATCGCTTTTACAAATGTCCCTTTGTCTCTCAGAGACGCTCAGTTAAATTTCGAGGACAACGTACGGCCACACAAGTGACGCTCACACGTGCCAATCCGGTGTGGCTCATTACGGTAGCTTCGTGCTTGACGTAGGCAAGACAATTTCTGGTGTTGCATGGCGTAATTAGCCTTCCTATCGCACAATGTACTACTTGGACCAACATGCGAGGTATTGACTGAACCGATGCGGTGTTTGCTGTAATCTCAAGCAGCTCTGATGGCCGCCCAGATATTATTTAGAAATCTTACCCCTTCTGATTTTAGAACAGTTGCTCACGTATTACGAACCTGCAACTGGAGGACTGGTCAGATAATGTCCCACAGTTGTCAGTATTGGATTTACTGAACCTTAACTTTTTTTTTAATTCGCATAGTGGGAGGAGGCGTTCAGCTGAGTCCACTCGGCACGTCGGCCACTGAATGGTCTATTGTACCTGTCCCGGGTGATTATGATGATGAAGAATTTGGTGGAATGACGACTGACAGGGGAAACCGAAGTATTCGGAGAAAAACTGTCCCAGCGCCACTTTGTCTACTACAAATCCCACTTGAACAGACCCATGCCCGAACCCGGGCCGCTGCGGTGGGAAGCCAGCGACTAACCGCTTGAGCTATGGCGCGGCCTTAATTCACCTTAAATAGTATATTAGTTCTGTATCACAATAGCCACTAAGTACTGCTGTTAGTTATTGAGTAATTAAAGGACTGTAAAATTGCTACAGTTTCACAGTTATCAGTCATTTAATTGTGGCTGATAAGGTTAAGTGAATAAGTACGGGATATTAAGGGCATGGGGCGGAGATGGGGTAAACGAGAAATAGATATGTGATTTCGTTCCAGGACACGAAACAGATGAGCTGGGATAGCGCAGTCAGCATAGCGACTGGCTATGGGCTGGACGAGCAAGGGGTCGGAGTTCAAATCCCGACTGGAGCAAAAATTTTCATTTCCCCGTGTCGTCTTGTCTCTGGGGCCAACACAGCCTCATGTACAATGGGTACCGGGTGCTCTTTATCCAGGGTGTAACCGCTGCTCGATGTCTCCACTACTGGCCCAAAGTTGATGAGCGCCACTTCGTAACTGCACTCTCACCTACCTTTTGTTAAACTCGATTATTATCTTCTCTCTGGTACTAAATTTTATCTCAGGGTTATTTGATTTATAAAGAGGTGAGGTTTGTTGGTTCGGTAGAGCTGAGGTTGTCTTATCTCAGAGCCTTGAACGGGCCACAACTCGAAGAAGCAAGAAATAAACAGAAACTACAAAAGCACATACCAAGTTTAGTTGTACGTGTATTATTATTATTAAACAATTGTTTAGTCACTGCTTAACACTGTACAACTGACCAACACCAGTATGCGTGTACTTTTACTTCTTGTTTCTACAAGATCCGGAGTGTAACTTTTACGTCTGATTTCTACGTAGGCCGGTGTGTGACTTTTACGTCTGATTTCTTCAAACGTCTGATTTCTTCAAAGGCCGGTGTGTGACTTTTACGTCTGGTTCTTACGAGGGCCTGTGTGTGGCTGTCCCCCTTTTCTTCCTTGTACTTATATGCCGCTTCAGTAGACCTCTTGACTCCTATCAGGATCGTGTTACAATAACTGAGGCAACCGGAAACTGCACACTTGAAGTTAGTCCACTGCTCGAAATCAACAGCACAACTTCCACTCTCCATAAATTGTTTATTTCAGGAGCGAAATATTGTAACTTCTTTGCAAGCACGGGGTAATGTGGCCCTTTATTATTATCAAATTTTAACGATTCAAAGTGAAGTGCTGATGAATTTGATAAATTTAGAGAAACGTGAGGAGTGCAGCCCAATGACGTCTGCCTCCGATTAATTCAAAACGCCAGTTTTCTGAAGACTGGTCTTCTGGGGGATCATCGCTTCATCCCCCAAGAGGGATTTGAATGACGGCCTCTCTCCTAGACATGAATTCATTTCCTATTGTCTGATTTTAACTAGCCAAACTCATCATGCAGTCAGCACAAGCCAATCACATAACGAACTTTGAGAATAAAACAGTTCCAAAGATATCGAACTCGGAACCCCACATGTGAGCGCGGTTATTTTCTTTACTTTAGGGTCCACTTACACTTCATGACAGTTACGCATGTCAACAAAACAAAATTCGCATCTTCGGAAAACTAGAGACTTGTCTCCCGTCGTGACCTTGTCCCCTTCCGGTCATCCAAACTGAATGTAAGGTAGCTGCTTTCCGTACAGATACGAAAAACAAGTCATGAAATGCTAATACAGTAGAACTTGGTTATAACGTCATCAAAGGGACCTAAAAATAGTGTCGTTATAAACGAATGTCGTTGTAACCGAATGGGCACTTACACAGTAGCCTTATGTTAGTCACGTAAAAATCTACCAAAATCCGAGTTAAAATGTTGCATTTTTAGTGAAATACGTAGTTAAGTACAGACTAACGTAACATTAACGTGGAATTGCCCAAATGTGTAATATCAAAGACATATTACAGCGCTTTTCACTGACAATACACACCGCACTAATACTGTATATTAAAGGTAGGCCTACTCACCAAATTACAGTAGATTACATCAATTGTTGTGCCTTACTGTACCTAGATACGAGTACAGTAATCAGTTATCTTCATCTGTTTCCTGTTACTTGC
>NW_019731977.1:107338-110536 GCF_002891405.2 Cryptotermes secundus
GGCTGCAGTACCATAAGAGTGAGCCTGACACCACATCTACAATTATAGTTCCGAGGTTATGAATATGTGGAGTTTTACGTGTATTTCTACCTTTCCAGTGCGCCATTGGGATCCGGCGCTTATGAGACGAGAGAAGAAAGCATCACTCAAGGAATTTACCGTATATCTGTTTCACAATACAAAGTCTATGCTCCCGAACTGTGGGTTCTTCCATATAGGCGCCCCCAAGGTAAAACATGGCTGTTGTTGCTTTCAACATATTCCCAGAACTGGCAATTCTCGGTAACTGCAATGCAAATCTCATTTACATAAATAATGTAATTCCTTGTGGATCGAAGTATTGACATGATGGCGTCTGAGTAATAGTTTAAAGCAACTCAGCGAACCCATGCGTCGGGCTCAAAAGCACTTCCTTTATTAGTAGTAGTAGTAGTAGTAGTAGTAGTAGTAGTAGTAGTATTTAACTGCAAATGGGTTTCCACCCGTTGGCAGTGGTACTACAATAAGACAACAGACAAACAACACATAAACACGTTCAAAACACAGCACACAAACAAGAGTAGAAAAGTGACAACATTACGGCTCTAGGAAATTGAGAGAGTTGAATGCGGACTTCCTCTGGGCACAATTAGAACAAGTTGATATATTTGGACCGAAGAGATGGTCAGGGCATGTAGCACGAAATTGGAGAAGAGGAATTCATAAAGGATATTGATGGGAGAGCCAGAAGGAAAGACATCACTGGAAAGACAAAGACGTATCTTAAAGAGATATTATGGAATACTCTGAATTGGATTGATCTGGCTCCGGATAGGGAACAGTGGAGGGCTCTTG
Source organism: Cryptotermes secundus (assembly GCF_002891405.2). Taxonomy (NCBI): domain Eukaryota; kingdom Metazoa; phylum Arthropoda; class Insecta; order Blattodea; family Kalotermitidae; genus Cryptotermes; species Cryptotermes secundus. Next base: position 108,173 of record NW_019731977.1, read on the forward strand.
TGAATACGGTAATGAAGTTTCGGGTTCCATGAAATGCTGCATGTCTGTACAATTTGCGGCTTCTCAAAAGGGGCTCAGCTTCGTGAGTGAGTGAGTGGGTGAGTCTAGGCGTTACAGTATATCGCTCACTTAATTGTGTTTATGATTTCCCTAACACAGGCCATTAAGTGTCTATTAATATAGCATTCTGTCATGAGTGTCAGCACCCAACTGACCCGCTACGCAACTCAGGGTCAAGCGTCCAGATTATGATTGGATGGGTACAAGAAGTCGCCCAGCCTTGTTTCCGACCCCAAAACTCAAATGGCGGAGAGAGGAAAAGTTTGCGTTTAGTAGGCATTTTTACTTGCAATTCTCGCTCCTCCATATGATGTCGTGGAATGGTGCTTAATTAATGAAGCCATAGGACAAGATTATTTTGCCTTAATTCCGAGGTAGCGTGATCTCCAGGTTCAAAATTTACGCAGGATACGGCCTCTCATGAGCTTTCGACTTCACTGTGGCCATTAGTTACGGAATGGACGGTCAGAGTTGAAATCCTGAGAGACGTGTCATGAGTCCTGTTTTCGTTGTCACATTCATAACGGCTCTGGAGCCCAGAACAACTCCCTATCTGCTGGACACCAGTAGACGAAGAGAGGAAAGCCGAAGCGTGAAGCTGATCACTCATGACTATCCACTGCCAAAGACTGAAACGTTTTACTTCGGAGCTCCTCATCTGTTAAGCACAGAGATGGCTTTGCTTTAACCAGCTGCAGCGTCTTCTCGGCGTTGCTTCAAGCCATAGCTATTAACGCAATCTGTTACATGACATGTTCATTTATAGTTCATGAATTTCCAGATAATTTATAGACTGCTGAGTGAAATGTAATTACTTCCTACAGGCTGATGGAAATGTCAGAATTTACCCTTCTGATTCGTTAATAATGTAACTAACAGTGTGTGAGCACGTGTATAAAGTGTATATAATATCTGTCAGTCCTTCCCTCCTCATGTTTCATTATCGAAATAATTCTACTCATTTAATTGCAGTTTGAAATTTTGGGTCTAAAACATACATTGTGGAGGGAATTTAATTTCGGTCCATGTCAGTCCAGGTTTATATGTTCATGATACAGCACAACTTGCGCCATGTACACGTTTTGTGTGCAGATTTGAAGGGTGTACAAAAATATATTCTCCGATATTGTCTACCACTCTGCATTTGAAATCTCATAAATGTTCTCATTTGTATTCGGGAGGTTCCCAGTTCGAATCTAACCGGGACCAATGACTATTCTGAATTATTTCGTGTTTTTCTCAGTCCTTCCAAGCAAATGCCAGGGTAGTGCCTCAAATTAGGACACGGCCACTTTCTTCTACGTCTTTTTCCAGTTCATTACTTTCCAGTCATCTTACCATTTGACTATATATTGTCTGAGCTGCTTACAGCGTTGCTGAATAGACCACAGAGAAAGTTATGTAGATTTTCGATGTTCCAAAGGACACAGTTCTATTTATTCTCTTTGCCATTAAGGTAGAAAGTACCCATTTATTGGTCTATTGTTTTATTTTTTTTTATTTCTCCAATTTATTATACAATCTATCCAGCTATTTTGGATAATAAGTACTAGTTATGATGAGTATAAAAGTAATTTAACATGAAGAACGTGTTCCAATGAACTCGTCCTATATGTAATTTAACTAATTATAGTCAACTAGTTAATTGTTTTACAAAATTAGATAGCAAATCTGGTTAACAGTTCTGACGGTTTAAATCTGTGAAGCCTCCTGACTTCTTCTTCATCGTAGAGGTGCGTCGCTAAGGAATTCGGGTGCTTCCGGAGGCGTGCCTGATATTTTTTACTGGAGAGCGTGATTTCCTCGCGTACTGTTGGAATTCCCAGGTCCTTGTGTAGGACGAAGTTTGGTACGTACCATGGTGCGTTAACTAGTACACGCAGTACCATATTTTGGAATCGTTGAAGAATTTCGATGTTGGAGTTGCTAGCGGTACCCCATAAGGGTATGCCATAGGTCCATATCGGTTTTAGTATAGTTTTATATAATAGGATCTTGTTCTCTGTTGAGAGCTCCGAATGGCGTCCCAGCATCCAATACATCTTGTGGAATTTAGTTCTGAGCTGTGTGCGTTTGGTCTTGATATGTTTTTGCCATGTGAGTCTTTTGTCCAGGTGCATGCCAAGATATTTGGCGTCGTCTGCTTGTGGAATTTGAGAATTATTGAGTTGTACTGAAGGGCAGTTGTCATGTCTCATGGTAAATGTTACATGCTATTGTTTTATGAGGGCGTTAAATTTGTGGATTGAGCTCCCCTCGACTTCTCTACGTCGAGCTGTAGGCATTACTTACTTACTTACTTAC